>NW_024610411.1:0-55767 GCF_016920785.2 Ixodes scapularis | reverse complement strand
CAGTTTCTCCCGCAAGAACGACAGTCGCTTCCCGCAATGTTTGGATATAGAAAACGATGTACCATCGCAATTCACGAGTTTATTAGCGACCTCCACGCATCCCCGTGCCCCGTTGTTTGGCAGCGCCATGAGTTGCGTAGTGAATTTAACGACAGTGTGAAATGCGGGACATTTTGAAGATTTCAATATTTCTTGCGGGACGCGGAACACGAGCCTTCAATACGGGACAGTCCCGCGAGTCGCGGGACGGGTGGTCACCCTAAGTTTTGGTGAACGAACAGGTCACATACTAGCCGGTAAAGGAAAATAGACCCCGTCCTCTTACGGTCGATCTGAGAATACTGCAAAGTGGCGTGCGCAAAAGACACCCTAAAAATGGCTCGTCTATGAATTGTATACAGCCTCTTGGAAGTTAGTATGATATCAGTTCTATACTCGCCAGTTTGTTGGTTTCTTTTGCGCACGCTACTTTGCAGTCTTTTCAGGTCGAACGTAAGGGGCGTCATTTCTTAACGGGTCTATTCGCAACTTTCAGCGATGGTGGCACCGCGGGTGTGAGAGAATCGCGCTCCCTATCCCCCTGGATGATCGGATTCTGAACGAAGGCGCTTGCTTACACCTTCTTGACGTTGAAATATCAGGTACGGCTCTTATATCGCTCGTGTTCCGAAAAACTAAAAGTACCTAAGCGTCGCAGACCTGACCTCGTCTTGCTGTTTTACGACAATCATCCAGATGACAGTCATTTTATTAGGACTACCGCGCCCTTTATAGGCCGTAAAAGCTGCGTATAGACAGCACTGAAAAATATTTTTTCCAACGATTATTACGAAGACCAATCTTGTCGGTGCCTCAGTTATTAAACGCTGTCAGTTCAGCTGAACGCCAGGCTACAAAAAACACTTTGGGGTATTGTGGGTGCTAAGTTTTACACTAGATATAGCAACTGCGTAAAAGAAAGAACAGCACAGAACCATTTAATACGGTGGGTAAATCATGCATATATCAGTGATCTCATTTTCCTCGGCTAGGGCAAGATGTTTCATTACCGAATGAAAATAGTTTGATAAAATAAATAGAGAAAAATACTCCACCTGTTGAGTTTTCTAATCACAGTCACCGGTTGATGTCGTCCTGCGGTAATTTCCGGCCCTTCGAACGCACTATAACTTTAAAGAGTCACATTACCCGCGTCGCCGCGCCGCACACGAAACTGGATAAACAATCAAGGTATTCCCCGTGTTGTCCCCGGCGTCAGCGCGGTGTGACAGTGTTCTCTGGCTGTCGGACAACAAATCGACGAACACGGTTGCCCGGGCAATGAAAGCATGCTTCCATGCTGTTGTCGTTGCCTCAATGTGACAAGGTCGCAGAAAAGTTTCCCTCGTGTTGAGGGACAGAGTTTCCAACTGTTTCCTCAATGCGGCGGCGGCGTCTTAATTAAACCTCGCTCGCGCTCTCGCAGTGGCCGAAATCTAAGACCAGGCACCATATACCTTTACGACTCCCCCTCGCTTCCCCCCCCCCCCCCCCACCCCCTACTCCCGCAGCACAATCAATCAAAATTAGCGGCTGCCACTCTTGACACCACAGCCTCTAACGACAACATCTCGTTGCTGCCGCACCGCTGGTGACTTTGAGCCGCATTCGCGAGGGAGTTGTGTGCACGGCGATTTAGATATTCCGCTCAGCTTCCCCCGCATTTCATGACGAAAACGAGCGAACTCGATTCGACGACGCGATTCGAACGCCACGGGGTGAATGCAGCGCGAAAGCTAGCTGATCCGCCACCAAACCGGTACGCACATTCGGAAAAAGCTTGTCAGCTAACTCCACAGGCCCGTTTCGGCACTCTGACTGGCGCGTTCTCTTGAACGCCACGTAACAAGCTGCGCTTCGGTGTAATGTCCCATCGGCAATCGTGGCGTTTAAAATAATGGCGGCCATCATTTTGAAGCTTTAGCTGAAATCGCGGGAAACGGTTTACCGCGTACCTCCAGAATTGTTAAGACAGCTCAGGAAAGAGCAAAACGACCTCACCCGGGCTTCTTCTTCCTTACACCGTATCTACGAAGCTTGGGACGTTTCAGTTTCGAATCGTAACGCTCAGCAATAAGAGACCTTCTTCAGAAATCCGCGTCATCACCTGTCCGCCATCGCATGATCGCATACTCGAGCGTGCATGGGACACGAGGTTTTTTTTTGTCTCAGCGCAACAACGTGACTCGGCTCAGCTCGCATAGAAAATGAGTGCTACGTCAGCCCTCGGCGACGATTCGGATCCATCACACTCTACGTGTCCAAGGATGGATGGATGTGACTGGCTATACCCCTTTGTAATGGGTGGTAGCTTGCGCCACCTAGCCTCAGTCTAAAAGGACCAAGAAATGGCCACCGGCATTGTTGCTTGATGGGCTTTTATAAAAGCCCATCAAGCAACACTGCGTAGACCCTTCCTTATAAGGAAGGGTCTACGCAATCTACCCGAAAATGTCACGCTCACAAAAAAAAGAAAAACGGCGGGGGGAGGGGGGGGGGGGGCGGTTCCGATTCGCTAAACACAGCTTATGTAGCTATGTTAAGTGTTTGTGAATACCGACGTCCCCAAGCACAATCTTTGAAGCCTACACTCTGTTTCATACTTAGCGTGCAACGCTGTCAAAGCTACTGGCACGAGCGCGTGGCTTCATCTATGGTTTTGTTTGCGCGAGAACTCGTGCAAATGATCAACGAGATCAAGCCCCACGCTCGCGCCAGTAGCTTTGACAGCGTTGCACGCTAAGTATGAAACAGAGTATAGTTCAGACAGTTGCGTTTGACTGCGTTTTACTGCGTTGCGGCAGCGAGAAACCAGGGCATCCCTGCTGCTTATATCGCGTGCGAAGATGATTCCTTGGATTGGATTCCACGCTCCATACGAAGCACAGATGTGCCGGTGACTAGCTTTTCCGCACTCGACGCAACGCAGTCAAACGCACTCAAACGCAAGTGTCTGAACCGGCCTTGAGTGTGCCGGTGCATACATGGGACAGCACGAAGCCTAGCTTTGCGCTTCTTCGGCCTCTGCCCCAATATGTTTTACCTTACGATGGAGCGCAACGAGGTCTACGAGCCCGTCCTGCAGCCTATTCCAGCGCTGTGAACCCGTCACGTCGCTACACGCCCCGCGCATCGCTGCGCCCTTCCCTAAGATCACGTGACACTCACACGACATTTGATTGGCCTCTACGGCTCCTAATGTCTGTTGCGGTCCATCGTTCACGGTGAAGCGGAAAGTAGGTGCAATATACACGTCTCGAAGCTGTTTCCACCTTTTATTTCCGGACTTTTGTCGTTGTTGTTTCCTGCAGGCGTATCACTTTTTTCTTTTTTCTATTTTTTTGCCCGCCGGCGTTGAGTTTTTTGAAACCCGAAACTAAAATACTTTGAGAGTTCATCGTGGCTTTGCTGTACGTCCATTCGAATCTACTCCCACGCCAAGAAGTTGCGTAGGTGGGCTCGAAGCCTGCAGGGCGAACGTCGTCCGTGTCGACTACGAACGACCGAGCGCGAGCCATGAGTCGGCACACGTAAATCAGGTCGAAGCCAGGTGCCGGCGGCGCAGGTGTCGATAACTCACTGGCATTTTCATCCCAGCGAGACGCCCTCGAGGCTGCACTATAGATGTCCACCAACTTAGACAAAGGCAGCCCGATAAAGCACTCCTGTCTTCTTCTCCCTATTTTTTTTTTCTTTTTCCATTTTCGCACCAAATGTTTGACTAGGAAATACATCTTACTCCGCGAAAATCTAATGGCCTTGGAGCGTCTTCCGAAGATAGAACGGCCGAACGCTCGAAGCCTCAGGGTTTCCGCCTTTGAATTGGACGGGGGTGGCTGCCGCCATCCATCGTCGTGAAAAAGCCCTCGAGACAGCGGAGACAGCCGTCTCTGCTGCCTTGGCGAATCTGGTATCTCGGTGTGTCGGCGGCAGCCCTCTTCCTCGCTGCATCACGAAAGCACAACAGCGGGGACATAGCGATACGCGCGCGTCACCCCGGACACGGTCCGTCCACACCGGCACAAAAGGATTGGGTACTGTTGACGGGCGCTGTCTAATGGGAATTCGCGGAATAAAATTTATTCTCCCCTATTTCGTTTCACTGTAACTTGACGGAAAGCACAGGGTATACGGCCACATCGCGCGAATCAGAGGGACGGAGACGAAGCGCGTGACAGCCCTTGCCAAGTGTACAAGGGCGAGAGCTTGACCCAAGCAGAGGAAAAGGGGGATCTCTCCAAAACCCTCTTTTATGAGTCCCAGACGTCGCCTTTGTCACCTTCAAAGTTTAGCGTACCGCTCGAAATACGTATACAAGGGCGCTTTCTCTCTTCTTTCTTACACGCCGTCTCTGTGATATTAAAACTTTGCTGCCTTTTTCTGTTGGAAAAATATTTACCCGAACTCTGGGGGGGCCGCATAGCTGCTTGCGATACGGTATAACGTTTTCTTTTTATCGGGATGTTTTCTATTTTGGCGCACCAGTGTTAGCTATCTGTTGAAATGTATTTTTATAAAGGGTTGCATTAAGTAGGTCCGAAATATCGAGTGACTGTATATCAATACATTTTCACCTACGTTTTTTTTGTTTTTTTCCTTTCGGGGGGGGGGGGGTTTAAAAAAAAAAAAAAAAAGCATCTTGCTACGACACTTCTGAAGATACAGTTTTAAAACGCCGCACACCCGAAAGCGTTTTCTGAAACATTCATTTCGATTTGATACCCCGCGTGTTATGACAAAGTACGGCGTACGACCGCGAGCATATTATGTTCCTGATATCCTTAAGAACCTGCCATACACTTTACTTTGTATTAAGTCGAAACAAAAGCTTAGAATGCGCTATAAAATTTAGAAGAGTAAAACTTTTCTTCGTGTAATTTGTTTCGTTTTTGTTAAAAATAGATGTGTTTGCGGCTGTGTTTTTTTTTTTTTTTTGTCTATCCTAATTCTTTTAGAATATAAATCTGGCAATGCGTATTTTTGTAAAGCGGCATACTTTATGAGGCCAGCCAACCTAAGGAGCCGCCCCCCCCCCCCCCCCCCCCCCCCCCCCCCCCCCCCCCGTAAGCACAGAATATGTAGGTCGGTCAGTCCGTAACCGCTAAACGATCTTGAAAAACAAAATCATGAGCCGTTCCACTCTGCGAAGGTGGATGGCCAGCGAAGATGTTTAGCACTCGACACAGACCCACCCCGAGGAGCCGGAGCAAACTAGACATGCGCGACGGGACCGCCATCTGGTGGAAACTAGACACGCGCGACGGGACCGCCATCCGGTGGAAAGTAGACACGCGCGACGGGACCGCCATCCGGTGGAAATTTGACACGCGCGACGGGACCGCCACCCCGGGAGAGCGGAAGGAAAGGAAACTAGACACGCAAGCGCTTGGAACGACGACAAAGAGGTAGCGGTGCGAGCGTAGACATGGCCGACGTGGGTCACACAGTGGCAAATCTTTGAGAAAACTTTATTATCTACCTGAGAGTCTAATGATCTTGAAAATAACTAATCTACAGGGTGTCACAAAAGAAAATTTACACGGTCTTTTTTACCGCAAAAATAAACTAGGCATCACCTAACGCTCATTCTCCGCCCGAAGGTAGCGCTAGAGGTCACAACCAGATGCCAAAGTTTGAGCCCGATCCGATAACTTAATCAAAAGTTATAAATGATTTTCTGAAAATTTCAATGGGAAAATGGCGGCCGACGGAGTTTTGAAACACATGGGGCTCAATGGCACCAGAAACCGAAAACGGGCAAAAATGAGCTCCATTTTCCCATTGAAATTTTTAGAAAATCACTTATAACTTTTGACTAGGTTATCGGATCGGGATGAAACTTTGGCATCTGGTTGTGACCTCTAGCTCTACCTTTGGGCGGAGAATGAGCGTTCGGCGATGCCTAGTTTATTTTTGCGGTGAAAAAAACCGTGTAAATTTTCTTTTGTGACACCCTGTACTGAATCGACCTACTGCTACATTACCCAAGCATCAAGGAGAATGCAGGGAAAATGGTGTTCCATGCGCCGCACGTGCCGGCATCAGCAGCAGAAACGATTCTAAAGCAAAAGCCTAAAACAAATGGCATCTTACATGGGCGTTCGTCAACGCTTTATTTTGGTTACTTACTTTGAACATTTTATGCGGGAAAGGCGTGCGTGTGCGGCGCGTGCGGCGGTGCGAGCGCAGAGTTTTTAGTCACTGCCACGGTGTAAGATAACACTCTTCAGGTGAGGACAGCGCGCTCCTCGCGCAGTGCAGATAAAGTTCGCTTTTCACTCTCTCTCCTTCTCTCCCTCACTATGGTTTCAAGCGGCGCCGGCAGATGACTCGTCGACCCGTGGGCATGGCAAAGACGGCTCGTACCGCCTCATGCTCCCCACGCGCAGACCTCCAGCGAGGTTGTCGCTCGTGCAGAGAGACCGCGGTGTACCGGGGTGTCATAGCAACGAGATAAATTTTTTCGCTCTCACACAGTTTCGCCGTTTGGCCACCAGCGACACTGTCAGCCGCGGGCACGGTGGCCGCGGGATAATGCAGCCTTCGGGATGCCCGTCGAACGAACACTATCTGATTCCTCGCGCCGCGCGTTCAGCTATGCCGTGTCCTGACCTAAAGAGTGTATCTTACACCGTGGTCACTGCACAGGAAAAGTACACAGAACCCTACCCATAAACAGCTTCGCTGTAAAGAACAGGTACCTGTGCCAGGGATCGAACTCCGGGCAACGACGTGAAAGCCAAGTGCGCGGCTGTGTGAGCTACGGACCCAGCACGCACAAACGACATGATCAAAATAAAGTTGTGCGAAAAAGCGCGCGGAGCGCAGAGGGATGCAAAGGGCAAAAAAGAGAGGGCAGAAACAGGTGGTGCAGAAAAAAAAAACGCGGAACGAAGATTGAAAAGGAGCGGCAAGCGCGCTTCCCCACTCAGGATTGCTGAGAAAATTCAGCGCACAGGCTTCGCGTGCGGTTGTCACTGTACGGTAGCGTGCGCAGCGACATAAACAGACAATAGTGTGGCGTAATCTGTTTTCATACGCAGCCTCGCCCTAGGCCCCGACTGAACTAAGAGCGCCCCCTATCGCAGGTGCGGAAAGACTAAAGATCATCCTGCACCTAGGCACCCCCCAAACTTAAAGCGCCATCCACCCTTTAAAACTACCGTACTTGAACGCGTTCGGCAGGATGACCAAACAAGGCCTTGATTTTTCTTTTTTTAATTTGCATTGATTCGTTACGCCACCTGCCGAGACAGGCGCACATGCACCTGTTGCGCAAGCCGGCTCCATAATGTATGCTGAAAACCTATGTTACGAACAGTTATTCTATTCTATTCTATTCGATACGATTCGCTTCCATTACATTCCCGCCCACTGCCTTCACGGCGCTGGGCCCAACTAATGAGATGGAATATAGTTACATGCCTCCTTCCGGCACCCTGATTGGCTCAGAGGGACCGTAGTCTTTGCCGTTTTCCAAGTTACGATAAGACGGAGTATAATAAAGTGTTTGGTTTTGCGAAGACAAACGTGTTCACCTCCTCGGAGGGGCACGAGCTCGGAGAGCACCGCGATGGGCAGCATGGTGAGAAGGGAGCAGGCCCAGACCAGGATGATGACCCTGTAGGCGTGCGACGTGGTCTGCCAGCGACGGGACTCCAGGGGCCGTACGATGGCGAAGAACCGCTCCAGGGAGATGGACACCAGCGTCCAGGCGGACACGGACACGGACACCGCTGCGTCCAGAGAAGGAAACAAAAAAAAAAAAAGAACGACGGATCACGTTGGGGCACTCGAAGAGGACAATGGTTGGTGAAATCACATAGACATTATTATTCTAAAACCCCCGAGGCGAAAATTTCAGAATGTTACGTTAAACCAACAAGTGTATGAGATCAACATAGAAAAGGGAACGTTTTCGTCTTTCATATTTGTCCACCTGTCTGTTCATGCATTCGCCCCGCTAAATTTAGTGGGAAACTTGACGTCATGTGACGTCAGGGTATCATATATTGCCCCGAAATGAAAATGTGACGTCAATATTCCCTCCAAGTTTATCGGAGAAATGTATGTCAGATGGCCTGACGTCATTTAATGTCAGATCGTGTGACAAAGTGACGTCACGTCACGTGTACACGCCATGTAACGTCTTGGTATCACGTAAAAGTACGTCGTGACGCGTGCCGCAAAATTTCCCCGCTTAATTTAGCGGTGGAATTACTGTCAGGTGACTTGACGTCATGTGGTTTCCGGTCACGTGTCTATGCGAAGTCGCCGGTTTTAATCAGTGTTGAACACGTTCCTCAAAAAGAGGAACGAAAACTCGTTTCTCGTTCCTTTTGATTTTTGGAACGCGTTCCCGTTACAAGTTCTATCTGCGAGAAAGGGGCTCGTTCCCGTTACCGTTAAAAAAAATAGAACGTATCGTTATGTATAGTTACTTTTGTATTTTGCTAATTACCAAATTTAATTACATCAAACGAAGTTCTTTTTTCTTTTCATACACCCCATCAAATGGCCACATACGAATTTGAATGCCGTGATGGTAGGACACCAGGAGAAGAAAATAACCGGAAGCAAGGTTCCATTTGGTCATATATTCACCTTCAAAAATCTCAGAGTATCACCATATTTCTGTTCGTGGCGGGCCATTCAAAAGAACCAAATTCATTGTGACCCGGAAAGGAGGAGCGGAATTAATTTTATTATTCTTTATTCAAGGGTTATCCAACATTGCACGAGCATTTTACAACCATTTCACACATTTCAATCTAAGTCCCTTGTTTGAACTTAACGACAGTTGCTTCTCGATGTTGCTGTCCGCAAGATGAGCAAGCAGAGAAGGGTGTAGGGCTTTTGGAAGGTCAAGTCTTGAAAACTACGAGTCCGTCTTCGCGAAGGTCGGATTCGTTGTTCAGTGTGAGGTTGGGGGAGAAAGGGAGAGGGCATAAAGGTTATTTTTTTGTTTATCTTTTAAGTGACCAATATTCGAGCTACAAGGGTGTGCTCGATGTCTGGTGACCCGGCCTTGTGTTGTAACTGTAGGTCTCTTTGTGGAAGTTCAATGATGGCTGTAGTCAGCCTTAGATTCCTGGGTGTACGACGATTCGTGGAAGCGAAGAAAGTAGCTAAGTTTGAGACGTCCATCTTTTTGTATCATTTCCTTCAAATAAAAGTTGTTTGTTTTGTTTTGTTTTTGTGTGCTGCAGTTTCGGGCACAAAAAAAGAAAAAAAAGAATCAATGTCCTCCAGCTCACCTGCGCCCGACAGCTACCAATCGATGACCCCACAAAACAGACATAAATAAGTAACAAAAACGATAAAGAGATCCAGCTTTTCGTAAAAGGAATATTGCTTCTATACTTTTTAATGTTTCCCCCTTAAAGCTCGTTCACACGCTTGTAACTGAGTACGACCGAAAGAGACAAAATCGGTGTTTAAGCCTCTTGAGACGTCTAAGGACTGGATGCGATGCTGCGGAGCTGCTCCTAAGACGTCGTAAGAGGCTTCAAAACCGGCCTTGTCTCTCTCCGCCCTACGCGGTTGAAAGTGTAAAAACTGCGCTTTAAGCGTGTTTCACATGCAGCGGTTTTTGCCCTAGAGCGGCGCGATTTCTGCCGTCGCGGCGCTCTGGCCAGCACCAGCGGTTAAGCGGCACGAGCGCCGCGACGGCAGAAATCGCGCCGCTCTAGGGCCAAAACCGCTGCATGTGAACTAGGCTTTAGAAAGAAAATAAAAATTACCTCACAAAAGGAGAAAAAAAAAAAGGGGGGGGAACGCCGTTGCTTCTTTCGTTTTTGTAAAAACGTAACGGAGTTCCCGTTCTAGTTCCTTCGACGCAAGATGGAACGGTAGTGTTCCTTCGTTCCTCCTAAAAAAAAAAAAAAAAACGCGTTCCAGGAACGTCGTTCCGTACAACACTGGTTTAAAGTCCTGGTTGTTGGCTTTAGAATCCAATATTGGCTTCATGCCTTCACTTTGTCAAAGACAACTTATTGGCGAGGTGCGCGATCGAAAGCGTCCCTGTGGTCGGCCTGCTACGATTGGCCGAATGCTGATTATGACGCAATCAAAGGATTTCTCATTGAGGGAAATAAGTGTAATATAAGAACTTTAATTTTGCCGGTGTTGGCGATGCTGGTTTTAGAGCGCAATGATTTCAAGCTCCACCATGCTATTTACAGACACCATTGAACTTGTCGATAGCAAGGTAATGACGTCAGGGGGGGAACTATAGGAGGGCGCCACCCAAAACAACTCGCCCTTAATTCTCGATATAGATCTTAGTACACCCAGATGGCGTGGCGAGCCATGCATGAACTCGTAGGGCTCAGCTGTAGTCAGTGACAGCTGAGCAGAGCGAACGCAGGAGAGGATGTCGCCTCCTCTTTAGCGTCCGCTTCACTAAAGTAAGAAGAGGTGGGAGGAGCTTCCGGTTTAGTGTTCGCACATGCAGCGGAGCGCTGCAAGCATAGCGCTGACCTCGCGCTAAGAGAGTGCTGACGGGAGCGTTCACCAGCTTTGTATCGCACCGTCAAAACTGTTGCTCATGGCAGACGATAAGTAGCTGACGAAACGGAAACTGCGCTACAGCTGCATGTGAGAACCGGCCTTTAACCTGTCATCGTTCAGCGACTCCTTCCATCCATTCATCTGTTCAAGAGCGCCTTATCCAGCGACAGCTCGCCAGTCGCCACAGTCTAGACTTCGGTTTTGAGACATTTATATGTTGTTAAATAAAATAATGAAATAAAAAATTTGAAAAAGACTCGTGTTTTGGGTCGCGGGCGTGCTGCCCATTTGGGTTCCCCCTTCGTGCCTAGCGCGTAGTCTGTTGTCGCCGTAAATGAAGACGGAATAGGGCTTCGTCTGCAAGTTATATGAGCTTTCTGGCTACCAAGGTTCCGCCGTCGTAATGATGTCGTGGCCTCCATCTGATTCCCTTAGTGTTCTCGACCCGAAAATTAATTTTGCACGTTCCGCACAGTTATGCTGCATTGTGAGGGAAAAGGAAATGGCTGAAACGCACAAGGACGAAAAAATGAAACAACAAAAATGACGCAATGGAACCCCCCCCCCCCCCCTTTCCCCCCCATTTTTTTCAGAATTCCAGGCTCGTCCAGTTTAAAAGTATTGCTGGCCTGTTCCAGCAGGCATTGCGCGTTCTGCATTTCTCCAGATGGTCGAGGTTTTCTCAGAACAAATATCGCGTTTAATTTTGTCTTACACCTAAACTTTTTGAGCCCCATAGTCTCACGAGTGATTCGGTAGTTGTATAGGGTGTCACAAAAAAATACTTACACACTCTTTTTTACCGCAAAAATAAACTAGGCATCGCCGAACGCTCATTTTACGCCCAAAGGTAGAGCTAGAGGTCACAACCAGATGCCAAAGTTTCAGCCCGATCCGGTAACTTGACCAAAAGTTATAAGTGATTTTCTGAAAATCTCAATGGGAAAATGGAGCTCATTTTTGCCCGTTTTCGGTTTCTGGTGCCATAGAGCCCCATGTATTTGAAAACTCCGTCGGCCGCCATTTTCCTCGTTTCGCTCGTTTTTATTTTACTTTTTGTGCTTTCGCTCAACTATGGCAAATTTAATGCGAGGCCGCTCCAGCGTCGTTTGCGACCAGCTTCTCTATTTAGCTTTGGAGCCTTTGAGCGAGTGGCGAGTCAGCGCTTTTCCGTGCCTTACCTGTTCCTTTTATGTGTCTTCGCTCGTGCGAGAGATCAAGTCAAGACAACCGCAAGGATTCGCGAGTCTATGGTGCCTGGAATGCGCCTCCAACTGGTGTGTTTACCGCGTCCAAAAAAGTGGTCCATGGATTTTCGTCTGGTGACGTCATGGAAGTGTCACGCTGACGCCAGTCGCGATCCTGGTGACGTTCCACCAGCGGTGCTGGATGTGGCAGACGCCTGTTCTGCTGCAGGTCGCCCTCCAGTGTGACACTCAATGGAAGCTTCGGCAGCCAGAAGTTGGGACGCCACGACGACAGCGACGCTCACGTTCGCTCGTGCTTTTCGCCAGAAGTTCCATGACCAACCGCCAGGATCGCGACATCCAACAGCATGACACTCCGGCTTCTGTGACGTCATTTGTTACCACTCCGGGACCACTTTTGATGCATGGGTGGGACTGGACGCTGAACACACCAGTCGGATAGGCGCTCCAGGTACCATAGCGAGACAATGTCGTGTCAACAATTGTAGCATAATTGTTTTTTTTTTGTTGTTGTTGACTAAACGATGCGAATTTCAGTCATAGACATAGAAAAATACAACCGCACAAACAAAACAAAAAACTTTCCCGCGAGCGCGCGCTCTTTTTTGTCTTTGGCGCTCTTCTCTCCCTCTTCTCACCTCCTCGCTTCTTTTTATTTGTGACTAAGGGCCGGTTGCACCAACGCCGCTTATCTTAACCCAAAGCGGCGCTTTCCTAAGCCGGCTTAGCGCCCTAAACCGAGCTTAGGTAAGCACGGGTTTAAATTCCGGTTGCACCAACGTTAAGCCGGCTATACAGACGCGCCCCTAGCTAAACGCCGGATTTGCGTAGGGAATGTAGGGACAAACAGAGCAAACTAGGGAACGCTCAGAGCGACGAATACGATTGGCGGAGAGGAATCACGTGATGTAAACAAAAAAAAAAAAAAAGAAAGAAAAATTGCCGTAGTAGTCGTCGTCGGCGTCTGCTTTTCGCCGTATTTCTTCGGTGAGTAACAAATTAAAGGTCTCCAAATTCAATCATTTTTTTGTTTAACTTTCAATAACAGAAGTCAAAGCTTTAAATAAACACGAATGCTCTTTACATCTGTGATTGTGTGTTTAATATCGGTTGATAACAGGATATTTTGACAGTGGTAGTAGTTTTCGTGCTCACATTTTGAGACGAAGGAGCCATCGGGGGCGCCAAAACTCACCGAACGCGAGAAGGACACTCTACTCACTACATCGCTGAAGACAAAACATCATGGATATAAGTAGGCAGGTAAGATGACTACTAAAACCAAGTCAAGCCTGAGACCGATGAAGTTCAAAACAGTGACGAACTCGCCACGGCAGCTGCGAAAATGCCCGGAAATCGTCGAATAGAAGTCGTCGAGAGGTCAGGTCACGAGACCTTGCATCGACGGTACTCGTTGCTATCAGCAAGGTGACAGAACAGCACTGTACCGTCGTTGAACATCCGCTGCAGCCTCAAACGGACTTCAGTTTCACACTGTCGAGTTCAGAAAAAAAAAAAAACTCCCAATAGTACATCACATCGCGCCGATAAGAAAGGTCGTCTCTTCGCATCAGCTGCCCCAGCCTGCCCCGATACAGCAATGAACGAATCTAACATAGTAGTCGTTACGATTTGTCGTCGCCACGAATGAAAGATATAAAGCAAAATATTCCTAAAAAATCGCGATCACCAAAAAAGTTACGGAGGACACAACAAGGCGCAACTTTCAACTGAATTTTATTGAAAACGTGTTCCGGTATATAGTCTCAACCATCGTCACAATGACAACAAACGACAAAAGTAAAGGGAAAACACCATCACAGAGCACAACTCGGAAACAACAGCATCTCGTTCTCGGGAAACGAATGAAAGATATAAAGCAAAGTATATAAAAAAAATGCGATCACCAAAAAAGTTACAGTTACGGAACGATACAGTTTTCTGAAGCCAAGATTCTACTCGCGAGATAAGGAAAATTCACTGAAGATTGTCTCAAAACTCAGAAAACGAAAGAAATTGAATTTTCGCTGTTTTATTACTTAAAAGCGCCGCAATCTAATGCAAACGGCAGAGGTGTCGACAATCAGCTGATCGCCGAGATCATGTACTGCCACTATTCAACGCGCTGATCAGATTGAAGGATACGCGCTGCAAGTGTAAATAAACAAGGTGGTAAATAACAATACGTTACAGCTACGCGAAAATTAGTAAGTACATACGAATAACCTCGTTGACAGAAGAACCAACGGGAATACAGACGTGAGCCCCACAGCTCCGTACGTTTCTCGGTTAGGGCTAACACGCCCTGAAAGTGGAGAGCCAACTTGAAAACAGGGGTCGATCAACACTTCACGCGACAATATTTTGCATCCTTGTCACAATCGAAAGTCATTTTGTCGAGACTTTCACACTTATGTAGCCTAAAACACTTTGCACAACCAATTTCGTCCACCGCGTCGACCGTGACAAACCAGCCGCCATGTTTTTAATCCAGGATTAAGAAACAACCAGAAGCAAAGCGCCCAATGTTGGGCGCTTAAGTTAAGCGTAGTTTAGTGCTAGGTTTAGCGATAAGCGAGTTTGGTGCAACCGGACGAAACCGAAACTAAGCTTAAGTTCCCGGCTAAGCTCCGCTTTGCGCTAAGCGACGTTGGTGCAACCGGCCCTAAATCGATTATGAAATTTGAAAGCTTTGCAAACAACATTTGTATGATATTTAATAACCGCATACGTAAAACTTTCTTTTTTTACCGGAAGTGCGTACGCGCTACGTTCCTTCTTTTGAAATACCAAAAATCGGAGACCGGAAGTTATATCGTCTCCTGGCTTTTTTATACTCCTTCGCAAAACATGGCGGCACTCGGCAGATGTAGCACTGAGGATGATCGGAGAATCGGGGGATCGAACGAACATTTATTTTCGGTGCCCGACGACCTTCTCAGACTTCGAAAAAGGAAATCATCAAATGGTGAAAACAACTGGGTTTGGTGTCTGCGCGCCGTATGTTTCGGTTCCGACTCCGCCGGGGCAGCCTTTCGCGCAGCACCGGAGCGACATGGCCCCTGACGTCGCTCACAAAAGTCCCACTGCGCGTCCTTTTCGACCTCCCACCGTTTCAAAGAATTTGAGATCGCTGAAAGGGCCCTAAACGAATTTCAAACTCGAAAGTGAAGCGTCGTCTGCTCATAGCGATAGGCGGCAGGCACGGAGGAGAGCGGTCGATAGCTGGACGCGGGAGAACGACACTTCCTCTCCGGATGTGTCGGATGGGCGAGAGAAACTCTACTCAGGATGGTAAGGACGACTCAATATTTGACGTCACTGCACTAACGTGATTCACGCGGAAACTTCGACTTTGGCCTTTGGAAACAATTTTTTTTTTTAGAGCGAAGCTCTTAGGCGCCCATTTCCGTGTTTCGCGGCATCGCCGTTGACATCGGCGTAGCCGCGCTAAATGTACCGGGAAAATTTACATCACGGGACCTCAACACCAGTATTCAATTACCCGCTAAATTTAGCAGGGAACTAACGTCATGTGATCTCAACATCAATTCGATTAGGGGCTAAATTGAGCGGGAAATTGAATAGGTGTTGAGGTCACGTGAAGTCAATTTTCCCGCTAAATCTAGCGGAGAAACTGAATTTGTTCATAGGTGACGTGACACCAAGTCATGTAACGTCATTTTCCCCGCTAAACTTGCCGGGAAATTTGAAGTGGTGTTAAGTTCAGGTGGCGTCAATTTTTCAGCTAAATTTAGTGGGGACACTGTGGGAGGAGGGGAGGGTATGGAGGAGGAAGATGGAAAGGTATGGAGAAGGAGGATGGGAGGGTACGGAGGAGGACGAGGAAAGAAGGAGGAGGAGAGGAGGAGGAGGGGGAAGGGAGGATGATGAGGAAGAGAGAAGGAGGGGAGGAGCAGAAGGTATGGAGGAGGAGGAGGGGCATACCCTTCCCTCCTCCTGCTCAATCTAGTTTCGCGTTACAGAGATTTCTAAAAGACTTTCCTTTTTCTTTTTTTACTTCACAAATGTTGAGTTTTCAAGTTTCGAATTTCAAAGGTAGTGTCTAGGCATCGTTTTCGATCGTTTCAGATAATAAAAAAAAAAAAATTGATTTTGACCTGTCAGAGCCTTTTTCAGAACGGCCAGGATGAGAATACAACCTAAAAGACTTTCTGAGATCATCACTCATACTTTGTGATTTAAACGAGGTAAGGCAAGGTGAAGAAAGCCTGCTGCATCATTCATTGTCGATGAACGTGCCTAAAAGCAACCGTGACGGATTTTTTTTTTTTTTTTTAGAAGCGAGCGATGCAGTGCGCCGCCATATGTTTGCCTAGGAGCTTTAGGGGAGCGCTAACCCAAAAATCAGTCAGGGTTCGCCGTATGCGCACTGGTCGACCCCTACTCCTTATGGGCCCCGGAGAGTAGGGGCTTCCTATTCTGAAATTACCTCAAAACGTCCAAAAAAAACAAAACAAAACAAAACAAAAAAAAAACTTCGACACAAAGAAAATTGCAGCTCTCGTTTTGAATGTCCTAACAAAAAAAAAGGAACAGTTTTGTCAACCTTTTCTTTTTTTTCTTTCTTTTTTTTTTTTGCTTTTTACAGTGAACCTGTATATGACTCGTCGGTCTGACTTTTTCGTGTCGGCGTCCTCACTGGAAAAAAAACCTTCAGCGATTGAAGCAAAAAGTGCATACATCACGCATACAACATACAGCACAAAATTTGTTTAAAAAAAGACCAAGCACAAAGCAGGCATCCAAACCAGATAATTGATGATGAGGCGCTCCTGATTACAATGCGAAGCACGTAGCGCTCACCGCATACGTTTCGCGGTAAAGATTCCTGTTTCGCAAGCTGCCGCGGCGACGGCAGCTTACGACGTGGGGAGTGAAGTCACTAGCCTTCAATAGATAAAAGAAGATCCCGCCTAGAAACTGATTTCACTGTTGCCGCAGCACCGCTGCGGTTTGGCCACGGCCTATCCATAGCGGTGCTGCGGGTAGTCCATGGCGATGATCTCATCAACTCAAAAAATACTAAAAAATACAAAGCATACGTCATATCTGTTTTTAACCAATATTTTTCATGAATCTATTTCGTCTTGTAACGTCCCTTATTACTAAAAAATTAGCCTTGTCATCTCCATACACAAGTCCGGAAAGCGAAATTCACCTTTAAATTATCGTCCTATCTGATTCTTGAAGGACCAGCAGTCCTTCAAAAAATCTTGGAACATATCATATGTTCTAATGTGATTAGATATATCGAATCTAATAACCTTCTAACCCAAAAACAAGCACGCATAGTGAGGACTCCCGAAGAGCAGCGTGCATACAAGGAGCGGCCAAGGGAAAAGAAACGGCAATACGAACAGCGGCCGCGTGCTGCGACCGGCGGTGGCATTTGGTATAATGCAGTAAGCAAGCAATCGTTGCAGGTGAAGCAGAGCTTCGCTGGCCAAATACCTTCACAGCGTAGATTGGAGCCCCAACTTTTTGTTGTTTGCCTTTAGAAACTTCAGAAGTTTATATCCACGAATACAATTCTGCGAGATAAGCGTCCGCGAACAACGCGACAAAGCATAATAACGAACAACAGAAACGCGACCAAGAAATATATTTTGCTCGCCAGAGACGCTGTTCAAACCTGAGAGCCACAGGCCTATACAGGTACCTGCACAAACCCACCACAAAGATGGCGGGAGCTCGAGGATTGCATTCAGTCATACAACCACATGGAACCAAACCAAGAATAGAAACCGGCCAAGTGCCATTCTCGGTAACGGGCCCTTAAAGCCGGCGTCACACTGCATATACATCA
This sequence comes from Ixodes scapularis, assembly GCF_016920785.2. NCBI lineage: Eukaryota > Metazoa > Arthropoda > Arachnida > Ixodida > Ixodidae > Ixodes > Ixodes scapularis. The sequence goes on along the minus strand of NW_024610411.1, from coordinate 38,178 downwards.
TACAAAAGACAGTCTACACACAGATTCGAACCCGAGTCACTGCGAGATACGTGTTTCGAATGCCGCGTGGCAGTGAGTACAAAGAGGAAACTTTGGCGCGTGGCATTCTAACCACGTATATTACGGTGAGTCGTGTTTGCAGGCTGTCTTTTATATGGTGTATGGGCACTCTGACCCCGGCTTAAAGAAGTCATGAAAGGATATAGGGTTGGAATGTTCATGACTCTGCAGAAGCGTAGTGGTGCTAGTTTGGCCTAAGTATATTCGCACAGACTGCCATTGATTCAGGAGCTTCTATGCCGCGGTGAAATTGCGAGGCTAAAAGGAGACTATTTCTTTCAGTATTGCCTTCGCAAAGCTTGACGACGTAGTTGTGGGAGCGAAACCACCCGCTTTACGACAGCCGAGCGCGGCCCATGGATTGGACACGAGAACTGCGTGAGGCACTCGACTTCGGCTCGTATACCGATCAATGCCTCAGCGGACACTGGGGTGGTGGCTCGTGTCCACCTACTACGGTGATGAGAGTAGAAACCCTAACAATGCGTATTTCTAATTTTCTAATTCCAGCGCGTGGCTATCATTAACATTGGCGGCACAGGATAGGCACCAGGCCACATGGCTTCTTGTTTTCCCTCCGAGTTGAGAGGATCAACGATACTGATATTTATCGCATTTTGCTGGCGACTGTCATTGCCGGGAGAGAAAAACAAGGGCAAATTTATTCATCTATTAACGTTAGGGAGTAGATTCCCAGCAGTGTTTAGCAAAAGAAGAAGAATCGTTTCATGGCTCCTTTAAGAGGCTTATCGATTGTCTCGGAGGAGGGGCTTCGACTGTGTACACCTCGACAATAAACTCCTCACGCCTCACGGGTATTTACCGAAAAGGTCTTTGCGCTCGCGCGCGCAGTCTTCCTCGTAAACGACAGTCCCACTCTTTCCCGACAGCAGCAAAAGACGTATTTGTATTACCTTCGTTTGTTTAGCTTACCGGTGCGCCGCCGCGCGGCCGTTACCGAAGGTATAGTTATGAGTACCCCAGCGAATCGAAACCACGCTGCATACATTTGTACCGATTGCAGTCGGAGCGCATCGGAGCGGTGCGGTTGCGCTGAGTTGACAGTATGAACTTCTGCGTCGTTAAGTGCCCCAATTGTAATGCAAATTGTGTCTCGCGGGGACAAAGTTTCATAGTTTTTCAACTCGCCGTCGTTTGTTTTGGGGGCAGCGACAACGGTGCATCCGCGCCGAACGATGCAAGAAGTTTTGTTTCCCGATAAAGTAAGCCTTATGGATCGGCACGTCTCGCATAATCTACGCCGCGGGTTCGAGCGCTGTGTTTGTTTTTGTGTCACTAACGCCTGTATATTTTAGCGCCGATAAAACAGACCGGAATAACATCTCACGCTCGCGGGTGTCGAGTGCCAATTTGGTTGAAGGGACGCCCTCCAAAGACGTTTCGTCCACATCGTATGTGTCGATGATATTTCCCGACCAGTATCGCGCCCAGTCTGTACTTACCGAAGAAAAACAAATTAGGACGGTGCACAAATTGAAAGATGTTGATTCAAATAAAAGTACGATGAAACTTGAAATCACTGGACAATGGGCGTATGAGGCTGTCAGTTTATGTGTGCCTCCTTTTTTAATCAGCCTTTTTTAGGACGTGGAAATTGCCTTTTATTATGTGAAAAACAAAACGCTGGAATTGTTTTGGATGAAATGATTGCTAGATAAATAATACAGACCAATAAAAAATTTAAAAATATATTGAAATCACTTTACTTCAAAACAAAATCAAGTTTGTTTTCACTAGTTTTCTTTCTAAACAGGGGAAAGTTATACTTCAGTTCTCTCAATCATTGAAAACCGTGTCAAAGAAAAAATCTTTGTATATTTATTTACATCCTAAAGTGCGATTTAATTCAAAACTTATTCTTTGTAACAACCAAATCATACTAGAACGAAAGGACCCTGATCTGTTTGGTAATTAGGAAAGCTTTATTTCCAGTAATGTTGGAGCAAAGCAAAACACGAACCACTCCGAAATTTACGCGAAAACTTTCGGGAACAACTTTCCGCCAAATTGTTTTTCATCAGCTTTTCGCACACGGTTCACCTGTTGCTATTGCTTCTGAGGCCGGCTCACAACGAAGTATTAACGCTCTCGGAGCTGCACCAAAAGTAAAAGCCACGAAAGAAAAACAAAATGGTTCAGCGACGTAGAAATATCACTTTTGAAGTATAGCACAGTTAGCAGGTAATTGGTTAATGATAGGGCCTTCCTTTTCTTTTGCGCAAGGCGGTGTAACTTTATAGAAAAAAAATTAAAGACGTTTACAATCCCCTGTAAACCCGAATTAGAGCGCAGCTCTTGAGGAGGACGAAATGAAGGAGGAGGATGCGAGGAGGCTACGCCCCTCCTCCTCATCCTTACCCTCCCCTCCTCCTATCCTGCTCGCCTCCCATTTAACAGGAAATTTTCAATAAATTCCCCACTAAATTTAGCGGAGAACATTTTCCGCCAAATTTAGCGGGGAAACTTACCCATAATGTACCGCGTGGTGACGTCACGAGTGACCCTTGTGACTACACACGTGACGTCACGTGTTACGTCATTATGGGAAACGTCCCATAATGCACCGCGCGGCTACGCCCACGGCGATGCGAACGCCGCTCAAGCCGGAAACGGGCGCCTAAAGGCCGGTTCAGACACTTGCGTTTGAGTGCGTTTGACTGCCTTGCGTCGAGTACCGAAAGCGAGTCACCGGCACATCTGTGCTTCGTATGAAGCGTGGCATCCAATTCAAGGAATCATCTTGGCACGCGATATAAGCAGCAGGGATGTCCTGGTTTCTCGCTGCCGCAATGCAGTAAAACGCAGTCAAACGCAACTGTCTGAACCAGGCTTAAGGCTGCGGTCCCACGGCAGCCATCTTGAACAAGGCGTTAGTTCAACCAATAGATGGCGACACGCACCCGTGGGGTGGCCGCCGAAACATTGGTTCACAGTGGGATGGCTCGAGCACCATCACGTTCCCCTCGTGGCCTTGCTCGCGCCGCTGCCAGCTGTGCTTAGCTAGCTCAAGTAGCGTGGCCCAGCAAACGGATGTATGCGAGAATGTCAGGCTGGGTATAAATTGTTCTCTGATATAGGAAGATACGGTTCGGCGGTTGTAACGGGCTTTCGCAATAAATCCTACCAAGAAGGAATCAAATGTTGATTGACGTGTCAATATTCTATCAATGAAAATTTCTTCTGCAGGAATGCACGCTCAGTAGACCCAATCTTTCAAGACACCAGTTGGAGCGGACGTACGTCAAGTAAACTGCTTCGCGATTTACGGTACTTACCTGACCATTTTAATGACGACTAAAATAAGGTCACGAAATATTGTGTTTCACGGGGTCCGGAAGATGTTGTTAAGGTTGTTACATTATAGTTTTCAGAAACTTACTGGAAAGACTCGAAGTCTTCCTTCAGTCCAACGCCATCATGAGCAGTAACTGAAAACGATCCACTATTCAGTCGGTGGGTGGCGAAACGTATCCGCATCTGCGGAGTGATGGTCGATGCGTACTCTAAGTGGCTGGAAGTTTACACGATGCCTGCCACGACGTCCAAACACGTCATTGACGTTCTACGGTCTCTTTTACCTACTTTTGCCCTACCAAAAATACTTTTCTCGGATAACGCGCCAAATCTTGCTTCGAATAAAATAAACAAGTTTTTGAAGAAAAAAAAACGGCATCAGGCATCACATTAGTGCACCGTACATCCTGAAACTAACGGGCAAGCAGAACAGATGGTTTGCGAAACGAAAAAAAAGTCCTTTTGATGCTTACGGAAGAAGCAGTTCAGTGAAAAATCGCCAGGCTCTTGTTCCAGGAGTACGCGACGGTCTCATATTACACGGCAAAAACACCCGCCGAAGAAGTATTCGGCGGACGAAGAGCCACACCCCTCGATCTCATGATACTATGGCCTACGAACGAAGATCGAGAGATTCCCAGATTGGGAGTAATGGCAGTTAATTCGGTCGGACAACTCGTCTACGTGAGGAATTTCAGCGGAAGTCGGGCCTTCCATGTAAAACTTGAGTAGAAAAGGCTCTCTGTGGGTTGACCAGAAGGTGTCAACCCTCTGAATACGTTGGATATCAATGCCCTTGAGTGTAAATATAACTAAATAAAAAAACTCTCTTTGTGTATTGTGTAACTGCCCTTGTATTTGATAGTAGGAGCTATGGTGGTGATTTGGACCTTTCACATCACGCTCCTTTTTCTTATTTTTCGCCTCATACTCCTTTGCGGTTTAAGTATACTTCAAGAATCTTTTGGAACGGTGACACTTTACGTCAACGAGGCCATTTAGTCAATCAGGGAATGCTGCTAGAAATCCGTCCCTCATATTAACGAATAAGCCGCACTTTGCATAGCGCAGTTTTCCTGTTCCACGTACAGTTGTAAAGCAGCATCCTGATTTATTCTACCATATTCTGTTGCGGGTGAAGAAAGTCTGGCACTGTACGTTGTGGTTCGACACCCACTAATGTCGTCGTCCTTATAGAGCCTCATCATTTGATAATTACCTCCTCACCTCATATTGCTCTTCATCAACAGTAAGTACAATAGGCTACCGCCATATTACAATCCAAGAATTGAAAAATTGAGTCGTTCAGTCCTTCAACAAATTTATTATTTTTATAATGTTATTACGTTACATTATCTCGAGACGATCGACGTCCATCGCCGATCTTCAAATTATTATACCTCTATATAAATTAGACGCAAAAGGGCGGGGGGTTAGACCATGCACTCGGTGGCCGAGTGCATGGTCTAGCGCACACCAGCTCGGAGCACTTGGAGCGAAAGCTCGCGCTGCAGAACTCACCCTGCCCTGCCCATTTCGATCTGGAAGAGCATCGTACCGGCGTGCGGTCGTGTATCCGTACAGCGTGGTGCACGTTAAAAACCCCAGGTTTGCGGTTGTACCGCACTGGCTAAATTGCTCATCTACAGCTCAGACACCAGACGCCCACTAAGGCAGACTAACTTCCGGCTGTATAAACATACACAACAATTTGCAATTAGACGCATAATAACTAAGAACACAGCGTGCCGCCTCTTTTCTTTGGATGCCCTTTTTAAGCCAGCGAAAGCTCGCGCGTTCTCTCTTTTGAGACGGTTAGAACGGTCGCACATAAAACCCGCGTTTCTACTACCCGGCCGCTTCCTCCTCTCATCATGTGTAGTTGGTTATAACTAAATAAGCTATAAGAATGGTGTATTATTCATATTTACTTTCAGTTTCAGTCAGGGAAAAGGAGTTTCGCGGGAACTAGAGCCAATAAATGAGCTGCGCTTAGAGTAACGGCACTCTCTTCCCCGACAGTGCTGTGAACGCCGCCATTTTTGTGCTTGTGCAGAGCAGGCGCAACTGCCGATCGTCATGATTCAAAAGTGCAACATCCTCAGTATAAGATTCGGTGTTAGGAAGCTCATGTAATGTTGCTTTCCTTTGTCGCAAACTGTTTAAGTGGAGGACGGAAAAGCGTTTCTTGTGATTTCAGATAAAGCTTCAAATAACTGGCAACCATGATTTTAAGCCACAATATGGCCAAGTCTTGCTACTCTTAAGCGTAGCTAATTTAATGACACTATTCATGCTCTTGTTCAAGAGGCTTGTAATACCTGGAGGGGCCATGACGTAAGCCCCGTGGATTCCAGAAGCCACTACCTTTTGACACCTGCCTCTTCCTCATTGTTCCCGCTTGTGCCAGTAAACTAGCTACGGTTCAGAGTAAAGACTTGGACATATTGTGGCTTAAAATCATGGTTGCCAGTTATCTGAAGCTTTATCTAACATCACAGGAAACGCTTTTCCGTCCCTCACTAATGTTTAAACAACCCGCGACAGAGCATTGCAATATTGCATCAGCTTCCTAGCACCGCATCTAATGAAGTCGTTCTTTTGGATCATGACGATCGGCAGTTGCGTTTGCTCTGAACAAGACCCAAAATGGCGGAGGCCAAAACAATTCTGGGGAACGGAGTGCCGATAATTTAAGCTCATTTAGTGACTCTATACTTCGTTTCAGCTTCGGTCCAGACGCAGCCGATGCTACAAGCGCGAGCATGTGGTCCAGAACAGTGGTTGCACTGCACGAGCGCGCGTGCTTGGCAGGGATGCTGAAAGCCCGGAGCTCGAACTTGTAGCTTTGGCTGCGTCTGGACCGAAGCTGAAACGAAGTATCGGCATGAACTCGGGTGTGTTCTTTTCCTCTTCGTCTTTATTGCTTATTGATTTCAATCATATCGAATAATGAACACATTATATCACGCTACGCTTGTGTAATTATTTGTCTTAGATTTATTAACCTGACCCAGTACTTAAACCATTCATTTATCGATAGTAAATCTTCCAATATATTTTTTAAATGTGGAGGCAAAAAGACACGGTGATTGATGATGATACAGACGCCAACGCCGCCCTCGGAAATTTTTTGAACATTGGAAATCAGCAGTTTGTCTACCATCCGCCAGGTAGCGCAACAAAACACCCAAACAGTTTTTAATTGTTTTAAAATTAGGTAAGCTCTACACGTATTAAAAAACCAGAGCAAGATCATTGTGAAAATTTAATACATCGCAATGTTTATCTATTCAAATCATTAAATGTTATTAGATGCCAATAAATCTGTTTGAAGTCAAAAAAGATATACGTCAAAAACGGGTAAGTTTGAAGGGCTCCAGGAGCGTTATGACTTTGAAAATGAAAAAAAAGCCATCGTCCACCTCTTGGGCAACCATTGTAGCTCTAAATGTTATAAACGATTTTATCATAGTTTAATTATTTCCTCAGTGGCATTTGAAGTACCATGACTCGAAGCACAAAAAAGTGCTACGTTTGATATAAAATATCTAAACAAAAAAAGTTTACACAACATTAAATTTTTTTCTGCATATTACCAATTATAAGCACTACATCTGTAGCTAATTTCATTGTCCCAGCGCTTGTCATTAAAAACATATTTGTGCTAAAAAAATGTCAATTTTAGGGCAATATTTGGAGGGATAAAAAAAACAAAGTATTGCAAATACCAAAAAAGTGTATCGTTACATTCTGCTCCGACATCATCTTAACAAAACTGCTATATTGGAACCGTGTTATCTTTAATGGATCGTTCATAAAACATGAACTAGCGGAGCAAGTGAGGGTCCGCGCCGTCATATTCGCAACGCTACAAATGCGCATGAACAGTAAAAACCAACACACACATAATATCAAATGAAAGAGGGTTGCATTGCCTTTCGAATGACATCAATCCCACAAAACAGTATTTAAAAGGAGATGAGTAATGACCTGCCAAAAAGTACCCAAACTGCCACATTCAGTGGGACCGTGGCCTTAAGGCTGAACTCCGTGGAGCGAATTATGCGACGAATAACTGACGAACGCCACCCGACGGCACGCTCGCTTTGCGCGCGACGTAGCAGCCACTGTGTTGATTCCACGCGCAGAGCAAAAGCTGCCGGGCGAAATTCGTCGGTTATTCGCAGCATATTCGTCCCATGGAGTTCAGCCTTAAGAGCTGCGCTCTAAAAAAAGTTGCAAGCTCGTGTAAGCTAAAACGTATATATATGGTCGGATGTAAGGAAAACCTTATATGTATACATTTAGATGTCCCTGTCTCTCTCGATCACTCTCTTGGTCGGTCTTTTGAGCGTGTGCGCGAACGCACACTTGTTTTCGTTTGCTAGGGGCCCGATTTGCTTGCATAAGATACCAGGAAACTGACAAAAAAGTGGAAGATAGAAACAAAGCACACCTCTCCGATTAGCCCGAAAGAGCAAAGCATTTGGCGCGTGTTTAGCCTGCGATACACTTTTGTTTGACATAGTGTGTTTTTCATAATAAAAACAAAATAAACTTACATGGACCGTCTCACATTACAGACAAACTGTAAATGAAAACTTGTTTTCAGAATTAGTTACGTGGGAAAAGATTTTGTGTATGTATGTGTTCTGTGTGTTTGTGTGTGTGCAAAATGCCTTTTGATGGGGAAATGATCAGAGTGAAATTGGTGAGTTTAAATCACGATTTATATCACCTTGACTTTTACTCTCCACCTTGAACTTTGTAAAGTGTTGCGGTAGATTAATTTCAATATATCGATCCGTCGTGTGGTTCTGTGAAAGAGCGCAGTGGTTGCACCTTCTGGAAGCCACGAAGGTTTCTCGTCGTACGCCAGCCCGCATTGCTATTTATTTAAGACGCTATGTCTATTTCCTGGGATATATAAGAAGCGGAGAGCTGAGAGACGAGCGTTCGCACTCATGCAACGCCCTTCTCAACGTGTCGGCTCGAAGAACCAAAGTTTCGTTCGTGCGAGCTTCCGCCGCCACGGCTTCGCACGCAAAAGTGTGCCGCAGACTGCTGCTGCATGCGCCTCACGGTCGAACGCCAGCGCCTCTAGTAGCGCTACGCGCGATTTTAAAGCGCCCCTTATGCGCCGAGAAACTCGGGAGAGAAGGAGACGAGAGATCGCGGGGACGTCTCCGCGTTCTACTGCATTCGACGGACGCACTCCGGCCTGCAATACTCATGCGGGCTGGAGTGGTAACAAAAGAGCCCCTCCTCCTCCTCGGGCGACCGGAGAACACAAACTCTGATGCGGCGTTCGGTTAAGTCAGCCGAGCGCTTAATCATTGTTGTTTCTAGTCCCCATCCGTGTAGTTCTAAGGTTAGCCGCTTAGGGCGCCACGCTCTGATCTCCTCCCCAATAACTTTAGATGATAATGCAATGGACCACGCGGATTTTTTTAGTCGCGCTCCATTCATCTAGTTGCGGTTGGCGATGTGTGTTTGTCCTTTGTTCCCCTCGTTCCCCTCCTCCGGGGATTATTATCAAATACTTTACTAGGGGAAATACATTCCACTCCGTTCATTTGCATTAGACAGAACGCCTACAGCGCCGAATCCAGCAGTGACGGATGGGAGGACCGCGTCAGTCCACGCGCATCTGCACCTGGATGTTCGAGCCAGGCGCGGCGGTGTCGTCTCCGATTCTACCTAAAGCCCCTCCATGTTTCAAAAGTATCGCAAGGTGCGTCGATGCACGAGGCACGTGCAACGTGCAACCTTTGGGAAGATTATGGCGGCACAGCGCAGCAAAGTATTTGGCGCAACACTGAGCTAAAGTTTAGACGCATTGCTTTTCCTAGAAGTGGCGCGCGGCATGTGTATCCAGCATTTCCACAACAACAAATTTTTTATGTAGAACAGCCGTCATCATCATCATCATCACTTACCACCCGATAGCCGAGACCTCCGCGACGACAGGTGGCTCTCGCCAAGCCCAGAAAACCTGTCCGCGCCGAGGCTATCGTATTTGAGAGGAATGGTATGTATTCCCCCTAGTAAAGTATTTGTTCTTATCGTCATTAGAGCTTCAGGTCTGCCCGCTAATCTTTCCAGCCAGAGCTCGGAGTTCTGACGTTCCCTCTCGTCTTCTGCTTTCCCTCAGTTACTAGGCGCATAGTTTCCGCAAGGAACGTATATATATATGCATCCGCGCTCGTCACGTGAGAACGAACTGCGGTACGAACTGAGCATATACTCCTGCATGAAACTCGCGCATGCGCAGCTCGACCCGGAGGGCTCATCGTACCGTATCGGAAGTGCAAAAACGGTTCCATAAACCTTCTATTAGGGAGTTTCAGTGAGTCGTTTCCACATGAACGGTTCGTCCTCAAACGCATCGGTGACGCCACTGCGCGTGCGCGCGCGAGTCGTTGAGGGCTTCGGGAGGCTCTTCTCGTTCGTTTCTCCTATACTCCGGCCGTTGGAATCGCCACCGGAACCCAGCCAGCACCGTTCACGACTCGGGTAAAGAAAGATGGCGATCGGTTTGTCCGCCGCCCCATCCGAGCGTTAGGCTTAGGACGGCGGGAAGCGATTTCCGATCCATGTTACTCTGTTTCATGTGATAGGTTGAACCAAATCATTTAGAGGGCGACACACAATAGTAAGCGATCGCGAATACTGCGAACCACGCATGCTAGTAATTTTTTTTGCGATCTGCGGGCTGACTAGCTACCGTGGCGACCGCCAGCAGGCGAAATTATTTGGTTCGACGGCACACAACGTGAACGATCGTTCAAGTTGACGGCGATGTGCATTTACCGTTGCGGGCCGCTCAGGCGCTTTTTATTCTATCTTGCTTCGCGGGTCTTAAAATTCCGACCGTTAAAAGTTGCGTCTGCCGTCTTGTTTACATCAGTCGTATGCCGCAAACACGATCCACCACGGTTTCGCACGCTGCAGAACGTTTCACTTGTGCACTAGAAGATGGCGATGCCGGTCGAACCTAATCATCATAATTGTTTACACGGTTGCGCCCACTGATCTCTATGTCTATTTGCTGGATCGCGTTTGACCAGCTCCTGCTATGGACCGGAATGCGGTCACTGGCGGCCATCTTTAGGTGTAGTTATATCATCTCTAGCCATCATAGTAATATGGCGGACAGCGCAATGGCGGCAGGCTGCCATAAAAATAGCCGTAGATCTAGTACACTGTACCGTGGGTGACATTTCGTGCTTGATTGAAGTTGTTCGACGAAGCAGATTCTTGAAACCCGGCGTGAACGGTAGCCTAATCTTTGAGGACCCGGCAAAAGTTCTATGAAAGCGCAGCACCGGGGGAAAGCACCGCAGCTCGCATCAAAAGCAGACTCCGTACCGTCGTCTGCAACGTTACTAAAACACTCAGTTGGGAAGCTCCCATAGAGACAGCTTTGAAAAAGAGGGGATATAACTCCACCTAAAGATGGCCGCCAGTGACCGCATTCACGGAGCGGGCAAACGCGATCCAGCAATTGTCATAGAGATCAGTGGTTGCGCCCGTTTTACAATTCGCTAAAACACGTTAAATTTCCCGTACGGTTTGACAGGACGGACCAGCTGCACCGTTCATGATTTGCGAACCGTGTGCTCCAAAAACGACTCGCTAAAACTCCCTAATATGTTGAAACAGGTTGCTGTAAACAACTATATTTTCGTGGACTCGATATTTCGCGAAACGGAGTGGTATGCTCTGTATTTGGTACCATAGGAAAACATGGTCGAGGGACCTATTATTAGCGATTCGTAGGCGATTCGTACAATTCACCGAAAGTAGGAGGTCCCAGCAAAATGGAAAATTTGGGGGGGGGGGGGGGGAGCGGGGGGCGGGCCTCGTGGGCCTCCCCCCCCCCCCCTTTCCCCCTGGCTATGTGCCTGGACAGAGAGGCGTGTTCGAAATCACAGCGTTTTCATCACCCCTTCCCCGTTTCCTGCTGTAATGTTTTCGTACATTATTATTTAGTGTTATTGTCGCAAGACTTTTTTAGAGCGCAGCTCTTAGGCGCCCGTTTCCGGCTTGAGTGGTGTCGGCGTCGCCGTCGCCGTCGCTGTCGCCGTCGGCGTAACCGCGCGGTGCGTTATGGGTAAATTTCCCGCTAAATCTAGCGGAAAAATTTCCCCATTAAATTTAGTGGAAAAATTTCCCCGCTGAATCTAACGGAAAAATTTCCCCGCTAGATTTAGCGGAAAAATTCCCCCGCTAAATCTAGCGGAAAATTTCTCCGCTGAATCTAGCAGAAAAGTTTCCCTGCTAAATTTGTCGAAAAAACTTCCCCGCTATATCTGGCAAAAAATTTTCCCCGCTAAATCTAGCGGAAAAATGTCCCCACTAAATTTAGCGGAAAATTTTCCCCGCCAAATCTAGCGGAAAATTTTCCCCGCTAAATTTAGAGGAAAATTTTCCCCGCCAAATCTAGCGAAAATTTTCCCCGCTAAATTTAAAGGAAAAATTCCCCCGCTAAATCTAGCGAAAAAATTTCCCCGCTAAATCTAGCGAAAAAATTTTCCCGCTAAATTTAGCGGAAAAAAATTTCCCGCTAAATCTAGCGGAAAAAATTTCCCCGCTAAATCTAGCGGAAAAATTTCTCTGGGGGGTCACATGACCCCCCGAGGTCACATGACCCCCCCAGGTCACGTGACCCTGGGGCGGGGGTCATGTGACCCCACCAAGGGCGGGGGTCGCGTGACCTCAGCTCACATGACCCCCCCCCCCCCCCCCCCCCGAGGTCCCCCCACCCCGAGAACACGTGAACCTCAGTACCCTTCCCTCCTCCTCCTCAAGAGCTGCGCTCTAATTCGGCGTTACAGGGAGTTGTAAACGGCTTTCATTTTCTTTGTCTGCTTTGCGTGCACCTATCATCTGTATAAAAGTGTGAGCGGCCAAAAAAAAAATCCAATTTTCACAATTGAGCTTATCGCATACACAGCTGAATTCCTGTTTTAGTTTACGAATTCTCGACACTGAGGACTTAATACTCGTAATGTAACTTCAATAAGCTGTTTTTTATGCTGCCCTTGGTACCTGAGTTTCCTTACTTTTTGGCAATGAGCACAATACAATACAATACAATATAATACAATATTTTGTAAACCCTGGGCTTTTAAACCTCAGAGTTTACAAGATGTCGATTCATTACCAGCTCACCTGCACTCTATCGCTCCTTATAACACAGTACATTAATGACGCCAAGACGCGAAAAGGATATCTACGGAGTCAAATGGGGAGCGCTGGCCGCCGCCATGTTTTTGACCTGTGTGAAAGTACATCCGACTGTTAGTTCGCCAATCCTACGTGTTTTTCCACAGTGCACGTGACACTGAGCGCGAACATTTTCCATGTACACGACATGACCAATGTCACATTGGAGGCATTACTCATTCGGTGAAGGAATTTCTCTTTGTCTGGTCATTCATCGTTGTTCCACCGTTGGTCGCCACCATTCACCGCGCGCCAGAGCAATAGACAGAAAAAGAAAGAGAGATAGAGAGATGAGACTAATTATTAGGATGGTGGTGCGCTTGGCAGCCTGACACAGGTATTTGTTTCAGCAGTCGAATTTTTTTCTAGAAGATTACAGTTACACGAATTTAGTCGCGATGTGATAACTCATTAACTTCTTTAATTGGCAGGATTACAAATCAGGCTGACTTTTCAGACTTCGATCCAGTGACTAATAGAAATGTTCCTTTTCGGCGGCGCCCGATTTCGAAAGCAGGATTAGAGGAAGTACGGGAAGCTTTCTCTCCCGATCTGTTCACTAAAGTTCAATCCCTCCACGACAAAATTTGTTTTTAACGTAGCGTGCTACTGTTTTAAAACCGACAGTTTCTAAGGTGTCTCCGAAGCACTAATTGGAAAGGTATTAGGTGTATTGCGCAATCGGAAGCTTGGAGTTTGTAGCTACACGCAATTAAATCTTCGCCCGAGGGCAGCGTGATTTTGGCTGTTCCACTCGCGCCATTGATTTCGATGCTGGACCTCAAATAAGAAACGCTGCAAGTTATGTGTGAGTTCCATTAAAACAAATTGGCGTGTGTTTATGTTGTTTATGTTTATACAGCCCAGAACTCGGTATGCGTCAACAAGTGACGAGTCTCCCAGCTGTAGATGAGAAATTGAGCCAGTGAAGTACAACCGCTAGCCTGGAGTCTTTAACGTGCATCACGCAGTTGTAATACACGACCGCACGCCGGTACGATGTTCATCAAGATCGAAACGGACAGGGGTGGGGATTGAACACAGGATCCTGGGTTTTGTTGCGCGAGCTTTCGCTCCACGTGCTCCGAAGCTGGTATGCGATAGCCCACTCGGCCACGGAAACTTATTTTTTTCTTTATTGCCGGAAATGGAGATTGACCAAGATAACATACCATAAAATTACAAAAACCACGCCTGTCGACTGACGTCTAACGCGGCATGGCTAAAATGGTTTAAAGCGAGTCACATTGTCGAGTAACAATACAAAATCAGGTACGCAAAGTTGAGCTTACCACACTTCTAAAACATATTGCATAGATTCACCGAAGCATTCTCTAACCTCTCTAGCATCAGTATCTGCATTGCGGACGGCCATGCGGGATTTCCATATACTGTGAAAGCCTACAAGCATTACAAGATGGTATGAAACGTTGTTCTCTTCCTCTACAGCTAAAAACCTAATACCATACGGATTTAACGGAAACATGTTCTTCAACGTACGTTGCAGCACGTCCCAAAAGAAAATCCCATCCCAACAGTCTAGAAAGACCTGTTCTACTGTCTCCGGCTTTTGGCACAGAAAACAGTTTACACTCCACGGTACAAACAGACCTTTTTTCTTCTTGCCAAGTCTTTACCGGCAAGACTCCAGAATGCAATTTAAAGAAAAAAGGCTTTAACAGATGGCGGAACAGGCATTTTCTTAACTCACTTGAGAACATTATGACCAGGACCCTTGCAATACAGAGATCTATACAGCGGTACAGGCAGGGTAACGTCAACAAGCTCTCTGTACAATCTCTTTCGAAATACCCCGCTCAAGTATTCTATAGAAAAACGCGTGCACAAAAACTGCAGAGCTTGTACCACCTCACGCATATGATATAGCCATTAATTCCTCCACCACAAAATTACGTAGACGAGACAATAAAACACGGGAGCAATCTGAACAGGCGCACTTGACAAAAGGTATATACCTTTTCCACAAGGGCACCACCATCTTAAATTCTCGTCACTTCCAGTATGGGCGAAAACATTGTTTTGCCGTCGCCACGCCAATAGAAGGAATTTAGGATATAACCGCAACCGTCACAGATTCTCGTTTTGCCTCCCCTCTGTTTTCTTACTATTTACAGGTTGAAACGTTTTATTATTTTTTCGTCGCCCATACCTGATACGCCTATTAGGTGGCTGGGGATGAGAGTACACGAAAAAGCTCTTTACGCAGAAAAGGATCGTTCACATCTCGTAGGAAAAGAGGACGGTTAATTGACAATCGGTCGCAGGAAGACGTGTGCTAATGAAAGCTACCCAGAGCGGACGCGCCGAAACAGGTTCCTTCGACTCGTCCGCTCCCATGTGGATCGCCATATCAGCACAACAAACACCCGATGCAATCTCTGTACATTCACGCGAGAACAATGCAGCACCTGCAGAACATACCATAGCTTGCTGACAAAAAACAAACAGGTTACATATTCCCCTGAGTTCAATTCAGTGAAACAAAGCCCTGTCTGCTTTCCCC
Source organism: Ixodes scapularis (assembly GCF_016920785.2). NCBI lineage: Eukaryota > Metazoa > Arthropoda > Arachnida > Ixodida > Ixodidae > Ixodes > Ixodes scapularis. The sequence continues at coordinate 23,045 of NW_024610411.1, read as the reverse complement.
GAGTATCTATGAAAGAAGTGAAAGATATACAAATGTGACTTCGCTTCTTGCTTGTGAACGCTTTTAAAGATATACATCTGTAAAATATGACCCGTGAAACTCCTATAGTTACTAAAATTACAGAGTTTATTGCCAAATATTTTTTAATAAGCTAACTCATTGTGATGTTTCAACATCTCGAAGTCTTGAGCCTAGGAACAACAAGTGAACAACATATCTGTGTGTGTGTGCTGTCCACATTTTTGTTCCCAGTTTCGCGTTTAAAAGATGTTGAAAGTTCACAAGCTCGCACGCATCCTCTCCGTCATTTTTCTTATTGTTATGGCTGACGTTCGATTAATTTTATTATTGTTATGGTTGTCAACTTTTAGAGACGTCCGCGGACGGTATCTTCTCGAACGCCAAAAAGCAGCCGCGCACAGCTGTCGCGGCTGCGTTGGCGGATTTTGCGCGGTGTTCGATGCGTCAGAACTCGCCGACTTTGAGGGCTAAAAATAGCGGAAGGTGTCAATGCTTTAATAAATAAAAATAGATAAATAAATAAATAAATGCCTCGCTTCACCCGGGACGGATACTGTTTCCCATCGATCGGTATTAAGCCACCTGAGAGAAGGTGCCAACACAGCGGCAAAGACTTGCAGCAGTATAATATATTCTCAATCATTCTTTTCTATCCTTCTTTACTTGTTAAGCCAAAAACTGTCGTTTTAAGTGCTTGGATTATAAATCCTTACGTATTCCATTTTATAAATATGCGTGCTTCTCGCTATGCAAATGCACTCCATGGACACCGTATTCATTTTTGGTCAAAAATTTCCGTTTCTCAGTGTAGACTCTTCGGAACTTTTGATTAGATTCTTTCTATATTAATTATATTCACTTTTAGTGAATGAGTTCTTCGGTTAGGCATTATGATTGAGCGATACGTGGCACGTATTCCATGGATGGCTTAACTCAGCCACATTTCGCACAATTTATATACAGCGTATTCTCCGTGACTTGAGCCAAGTTTTAAAAATATTTTGGTGCAATTTAGGACTACGAAACCAGACGAATAAGTATGGAACAAGTCAGGCTATTTTGTATTTTGCCCAATTAACTAATTAATTAAGATTAATTAACGTTTGAAATATTCGATTTAGAGCAAACGTTTCAATGACAAAGTTGTAGAGCGTCCTCAGAAACATTCAATTTAGTGTTTTTTTTATATAGGCTTCAAGAAAACCTTGTGAATTACAAAAACAAAAACGTGTGACTGCGCGTGTGCACCTTGTATTGCAGCACTCTCAGCCGTGGCTTGAATAAACAAGGTCTGCATACTTAATAGAGCACTGTTGACTGGGCGCTGTTGAAAAGTTCGCGTCTTTTGTGTTTTTCATACTTCGGGCTCTTTTTTTCAAGTTCGGAAAAACGAACGGTGTTAGTGGCTTCTTGATAAAAATCACTGAATTGGATGCTTCTAAGGATGCTCTACAACTTTGTCATTGGAACTTTTGCTCTACATAGAATATTTCGAAAGTTCATTAGGTAACCTTAATTAACAAGTTCATTGGGAAAAATACAAAAACAAAAAGGAGCCTGACTTGCTCCAAACAATGAACAAACTTACTCGTTTGGTTTTGTCTTTCTTAAATGCACCAAAATATTCTTAAACCTTGGCTCAATTTACGTGGAATGTCCCACATATATATATATATAGGAGGGAGGAGTAGAATCTTGAACGCAGGAAAAAACTTAAGTAAATGAAAACGTCGCGCAAAACAACTTGGAAGCTTAGAACTTAAAACTTTGAAACCTTATTTCCCAACTATTTCGCCGGGAGGACCCGGCTTTGTCAGGGGTTGCATTCGCGAAGACATCAGTGGATGGAAACACAAGAATAGTGTAAGCGAAAGGAGGAGACAACGCCACATGTGCAAACACATCACAAAGTAAATCCCAAAATAGGCAAGATATAGGAAGAAGCCGCAAATAAGGAACGTCTCGCCGCGGCAACAACGAAGGCCCGGGGGTAGACGGCGCGACAAAATGCAGCAAACGTTAAAAAAAATGTGTACTAACTTTGAGTAGGTGCATGTGCACACACGCCAACAAGAAACTGAAACACGTTTCGCGTCGGTCCCGTCCCCTGCCGGCGCGCGGGAGGGCCGAAGGTTGATCGGCGTGACAAAAGGGGGTGCCACAGAGTGAAGCGTAAAAATATGGCCAATCGGACTCAGAAGGCCCAGCCGTTCGCGCCAACGATGTAAAAGAAGCTTAGAAACACAGAGGATGTTAGCGAATGTACGTCTCGACCACTCGAACACCCTGGCCGCCCTAACGTTTTAAGATGTAATGAGAGCTGTAACAGAGAGCTTGCCTCTGCTTTTATTTATTCCGGCGGACAGTGTGTTGAATTCGAAAATTAAATATGATTCGCGCGCCTCGTGGTCGTAATGGGACTGAAAGCCTGACTGGAGGATGGTAGCCGTTACGTTCTGAATTGTATGTTCAGGGAGTAGCATGTGTTTTGAGAAAGGGACATCGGGAGTGGATTTTATATGAGACTTATGGTTGTTAAAGCGCAGCCGAAACGGGGTTTCTGTATGTCCAATATACTGCATGTTACAGAGTGTGCAATTCAGTATGTATACTACATTCCGTGAGTCGCCATTGAAGGTACCGTTTATGCTGTAGACAAAGTTTGATTTCGAGCTAGTGGCTTGGTTGGTTGGAACCACATGGGGACATACCTTGCAACCTGACTCATTACATGGCCCGGATTCATTATTTTAAGGTGGAAGTTAGTTTGTAGGAGGTTACAATGCCACCCAGGTTTCTTGCTCGCCGGTATATGGCCCGCGGTACTTTGGCTACCACTTCAGTCATTCGATGGCTTTGCTCTGATATGTTGTAATGCCTGCGAATAATTCCATTGGTGTTCGGGATATTAGCAGAGAAAGTGAGTACTAAATTAGTCTCGCGGACTTCGGTGCCGTCTATGCCCTGTCGCGGAAGAGTTTTCTTTCGGTTTAGATTTCGAGCTTTTTGGACTGCGTCGTTTATTACTTGCTACGGATATTTCTGTGAAGTCAGTACTTCACGCAGTGTGTTTGTGTTTGGGATAAAATCGTCTTCATTTGAGCAAATGCGTCTGTAGCGGTGTGCCTGGCTGTAAGGAATACCTGTTTTGCAATGTCGCGGATGAGAGCTGCTGAAGTGAAGTCGTTGGCGGTCAGTGGGTTTATGGTACAGGTTAGTTTCCAGTTTACTTCCATTTATTTTTACCGTTACGTCTAGAAAATTTATACTCTGCTTTGGGTACAAGTGGTAGAAGTGAATGAAAGTGTGCGCTGCGTCGAAACTATCGATGAAATTTAGAAGTTCAGTCTCTTTATGGGTCCATATCATAAATATATAATCTATATAGCGTTTACAGAGAATTGGCAATATGGTCTGACTTGAAAGAAAGTGGGATTCCAGGACCCCCATAAAATATTTAGCGTATAGTTAGGGCCTGTTTTTGTACCATGGATGTTCCACTTACTTGCACATAGTGACGTTCATTATACTCGAAGTTGTTCAGTTCCAGTATAAGTTGGAGCAAAACGGATAATGTATTAGCGCCAACTGGTTCGTCAGATGTCCGGAATTCGTACATAGAAACAGTCGACCTGATGCCGTCAGCATGCGGGATGTTTGTATAAAGGGAGGTCACGTTAAGGGTAACTAGAAAGGAATCGTTCGGGACATTAAGGTCGGCTATTAGTTGAAGAAAGTGATTAGTATCTTTTACGTAAGAGTCGAAGCTTTTGAGGATTTCCTTGATAAGACTGACAACATAACTGGAAAGGTTTTCAGTGACCGTGACGATTCCTGAGTTTATATATTTCCTGGGACGTCACAAATGGGCCTGCTGGGATGAGCCACCACCACCCAAAATAATCAGAGCCCATGCAGTAGTCTTGCCGACGTCATCGCAGTAAGGTTGACCACGGACACCGAATGGGCACTATATAGTGCTGCCTCAGCGTTCGGCCGGGCTTCGTATCCAATCAGCACGTCGAAGGGCACTCGGCATCGCACTCGGGCCCAATCGCTGTGTTGGTGCCGTTCCAGCGATGGCGTGGCTCTTCACCGGACTTGACTATTCTGGGGGGCGGCGAACGGAGCGTGTTCAAGGCGAGGTTCTATATTGGCGGCTCATCATACTTTACGATAATTACCCTATTTTCTGGACTACTATGGGGAAGAAGATTCAACCGTCGCGCCCCTAGTGGCCAAAGTGACAACTACACCAATGTGAACAACGACAATATGGGGAAAAAGGTTCAACCGTCGCGCCCCTAGTGGCTAAAATGTGAACTACACCAATGGGGACAACGAAAACATAGGTTATTTGTTTGTGCTTCCACGCGGCGCTCGAACTACGTCGCCGAGCGTTGCGTCAGTGTTCGGCCGGGTCTCGGGTTCAACCGGTGAAGCCGGACGCGGATGCAGCAAGAAATGGCGCCCGAGTATTGTCCAACCTTCGCTCCGTGCTCCGTCTTGTAAAATTACAAAGCGTAACTCTCTTTCTGGAAGAAATAAGGCCAAGAAACTTACCAGGGTCTACGGCGGGCAGCAACGCAGACGACAGGGGTCCAGTAGCGGGGTGTGTTTGGCGTTCGTATTGATAGATGGCGCTACCTCCTTATCGCGACGGCTCGCGACCAGCGTGGTTTGTTAAAATGAACATAATCTTTTTGAAATATAACTTCGGTTAAAAAATAAATGCGGACAATAAAGCAAAACTTAAAGTGAAAAAAAAATGCGTCTGCATAACGACGGCGCTTTCGCTGCCAACGGATTTTGTCTGCGTGTCGTCTGCTATCTTTCGCTGGTCGGCTGCACCTTCGGACGCTGCTCCCGACGCCATCTATCAATACGAACGCCAAACACACCCGACTACTGGACTTGGTCGTCTGGGTCGCTGCCCGCCGTAGTCCCTGGCAAGTTTCCTGGCCCTATATTTCACAGAAAGAGAAGTATAACGCTTTGTAATTTTACAAGAGAAAACCAACCTGTGAAATACACCTTTGACGAAAAGTTTAGATTGCTACGTTTAGGTGTCAATTTTTATGGCCATTTTAGATCGTGCCTGGTGACTTGGAGCACCCTATATACAGATGCCGACTATACGAGGATTTTTATTTTGTTTTTCTAGATAGTTCGAGTAAACGTAAGACGCAAAGGTGTTTATAAATAACGGAGTATATTAATGATGGCTTATGATACGATACAAGCTTCTTTGTGAGCTAAATTCAGCAGTCATTGATCGAGCTGTGTACAATCATTTTTGTGTTCGAAATAGGCACTAAGTCCGGACGGACTATGCACGGCGTGCGGACTATGCACAGGGTGCGGACTATATTGTCGGTGACAGGTCAAGAACGAAGTGAAAGCTCCACCCACCTCTTTCCACTTTAGCAGAGCGGACGCTGGAGAGGAGGTCGCCTCCTCTCCAGCGTTCTCGCTGCTAAAGTGGAAAGAGGTGGGAGGAGCTTCCACTTCGTTCTTGACCTGCCACCGACTGTAGTTCGAAAAATACGGCAGATAAGAAATGCTGTTGATATTTTAATGATTTTTATATGACTTTGGATGATGCATTTGAACATCCAAGCGTACTCCGTTTGCGCTCAGGAACCACGACTCCGTTTGAGCGCCTATACGGCTTATGGATATTGACGCGCTTGCGGATTTAACGATGTACATGAACTTTCAAAAGCACAATGTCAAGGTTAAAAAAAATGGAACAAAAGATTTGTCGAACTATTTTCACAGTCTGCTGGCAGATGGGTTTGAAATTTGCCAGAGACGGGCGCTGCCGCCGCTGACAGCTCTATTGTTCGTATGATTCGCGGGAAACAGTTTGAATGCACGGTTTCCTAATTCACTGGAGGACTGAAAGCAACCGTAATCGGTACGTGCACGCTTCCGGGTCAACTGTAACCGATCCACACAACTGAAACACGGTTAGTGAATTGAATAATTAATACCGCGCGTTTTTTTTTTCGGTTATTTTTTTTTGTCGGTTTTTAAAGAACGGGTTTAGCTATTGTTTCATTTCAGCTTAAGATGGACCGCTGCAGAAGCGGCGAGAGCCACCCCGGCCAATGCGAAGCTGTGGAAATGTCACGTGACTGGCGTCGCTGCGCCCGTCTCGAAAGACACTCACGAGAGACTGGGTAGGCTTAAACGACTCGTAGAGTCTGCTGCGCTCCATCGTAGGTGAAAGGGAGTATAGCGGTTGTTGTACCCTGGGGCGATATCGGTACGTATAATTGGGTGACATTGTCTCCCTAAAAGCCCGGTGTCATTGGCGGAAACTTTAATGAGCAAAGCGACCGCTTCCGGGATTCCCCGATTCGTGGAAAGTAATTAACCAGAGCTTCGGTAACCGAGTTTATGTAAATAATTAAATTGCTCGCGCCTCCTTTTTTTTTGTGTGTGTGTGTGTGTTTTTTTTTTCTTTTCGAATTTCTTTTGGCCGCGGCTACATCCACGCGCGGGGACGTAGCCAAGTCGGGAGGAGATAAGGCTCCAGCCACGCAAAAGGTCACGTGACTTATAATATAAACAGATCATTTGTTTTTATGCACATATTATGCTTTCTTATAAGTAAATATAGGGTGTAAAAATTGTGGGAAGCGGAGGTGGACAACGGCGCGCGAGGGGGCAGGAGCGGTGGCCGGCGGCCCGGTGCGCGTGACAGAGGGCACGAGAGATTCCGCCAGGCACTGGGGCAAGACACGGACGAGGACTGCAACGGCAAGGCACAGCGACCAGCCGAAACAGTAAAGTGACTTGAATTCATTCTTGCTCGTGTGACTTCTTGGGAGGGCGGACCAGGCAGGGACCGATTGGGCAGCAGTATAGTAGAGCGACCCACACAACTGGCGCCCAACGTGGGGCGCCAGTTGTGTGGGTCGCTCTACTATACTGCTGCCCAATCGGTCCCTGCCTGGTCCGCCCTCCCAAGAAGTCACACGAGCAAGAATGAATTCAAGTCACTTTACTGTTTCGGCTGGTCGCTGTGCCTTGCCGTTGCAGTCCTCGTCCGTGTCTTGCCCCAGTGCCTGGCGGAATCTCTCGTGCCCACTGTCACGCGCACCGGGCCGCCGGCCACCGCTCCTGCCCCCTCGCGCGCCGTCGTCCTCCTCCGCTTCCCACAAAATAAAGAGGCTACATTTCATTGTTGTTTTAAAGTTAATGTCACGTGACCTTACAAATTTTTAGACAATTCATCAATTGTTTACTGTTTTCAAAGACTAATAGCAAATATCATGCGTCATAACAATAGTACCAATATATATCTTTGCGTAGTTATGTTGTCCAGGAGTCACACACGTGTGGGCGGCGTTCGTGCCATCCGTGCGGGCGGTGCGGCCTCCGGGGCCTTCGCCCATGTGTGCATCGCTGCTGAGGCGAGGCGGAGAGGCTTCGTCGTGTGTGTGGTTGGCTTGGTTCGAAGGGACAAGTACGTGCCCACCGCTCCTTACGTTCTTGACCGTGCACGCTCGCAATCACACAAAGATTCTGAGAAAAGGGAAAGCATGCATTAGTCCCAAATTATAACAAACATACCGAGAGCATTCAATCGAGAAAACTGGGTAAAAGATTCCAGAAACAGTTTATTCTATGACAAATAAAACAGTAGCCGATGCGCAGATGCCACTCGTCCACGAGATCACCGATGAACACGAAGCCCTTCTTGCGGCAGAACTCCTGCAGGAGCCAGTTTACGTCTCTGTGCTGATCATTCAACGCCTGGATCTCGGCACTCTGACTACCCTGACACTCCATCGAAGAGAACCTGTTCTCCCGCCTCGGAAGGACAGAAGAAAATGTGATCTGCATCGTCGATTGCGTTCCAAGATCTGAGCGGCCAGTCGACGATACTTGTCAACGTACGCGCTGGCACAAACGCTGGTGTTGTTTGTGCCAAAATTGAGCAGGGCATCAGACACCTTGGAAAACAAAGCCTCGATCCTAATGCCACTAAACACTCGCACTTCGATAGCCACCTGGTCGATGGGAAATACTAGGACAAGTATTTCACCGTTGAATCCCCGGCAACCAAACTTGAGGCAGATCAGAAGCGCGACCGTGCTAACACTCAAACAACCAAACTCCTTGTCCAAGAAAAACAGGAAAAAAAAAACGCTTCAGAGAAAGTCAAACCCGCTTGCGAAAGACCAGGCATGGCACAGTAGACAGTAGTCCGCGCACGGCAGGAACGCAAGGTGCAATGGCCGCCGCACAGATGGAAAAACAATGGGAGGCTAGACCGGAAGTTGATCAAAGTGCGCCGGAAGTGACGTATTGCGTGGATGGAGCCTTATCTCCTCCCGACGTGGCTACATCCCCGCACGTGGATGTAGACACTTCCATTTCTTTTAGGAACAATTTTCTGGAATAGGCTTTTTCCCCCAGTCTTGCGAGAGACGTTGCTTTGATGTATGTTCTCTTAGCGTGGAATATTTCTCTAGTGCGCACTTCCTGTGGTGACGCAGGCGAGTTCCGTTACCTTGCGTGCTAATAAATGTTATAGAACATTAAATCTGAAAAAAGAAACGGGATCCCAAATCTGAGCACGCGCGGAACCGGCCCTTTTCAGAAGGGCGCGCCATCTAGTAGCGGCTGCGCCAATTATCCGAGTGCGCCATTATTTGGGCACTACTCTGTGCACGCACTGAACACCAGGGCGGCGTCATCATTCGGTGTGGACTTGGAGGATCCGATCAAACGCTTTGTGCCCAAGAAATGGCTACTGCCACTGTTACCTGACGGGGTTTTGAAAGGGGACGTTTGATGCGGATAACTAGTATTAAATCAACTAAAACATAAATCCTCCAAATATTTTTTTTGCCGCCATTTATATTTATTGGGAGTTCACTGTCCTCGTTGTGGAACCCTGCTGAGTTCTTTATGAACTTCAACTTCGGGCAATCTTCCTTTTATGACGTCATATTTCTGTCTCTTCCTTTTTCCTTTTTTTTTTTTTTTTGTATAGAGTTTGTAAGCGCTCCCATACGCCCTCCTGTCGGTTTCTTTTCTGTGCACACCGTCACATATATAACCCAAAAAACTGAAAAAAAGCACACAAGTTGGAAGATTGTCCGCATCGTCGCCCTTATTACTTCCATCAATCACTCCGAGCGACCAGCACAATGAGGCGAGCATATGACGTTCACACACATAGAAAAGAATATATTAACAAAAATCACGAAAACTCCCAAGGTTGGAGCTCTTGAGTGGGGCACCATTGTTGTGAACCAATTTCCAAGTCAGTGACCCATTTTGAGCCATTGACCTTGAAGGTGAGTGGCTCAAAAACATACTGCCCTTTCAGAGCCATGCACGTGACCCGTGCCACCACGCCTGCCGAAATTCTATTCACTGATATCGGGGTCACACTGCTTAATAAGGGGTGACATTGCACTTTGAGGCAGAAATATGTTAAGAAAACACATAATGGAACAGCGCGAATTTTTACAAGGACAGAGAAAGGAACCGGAAAGGACAGGCGCTCGTCCTGTCCAGTTCCTTCCTCTGTCCTTCTAAAAATTCGCGCTGTTCCATTATGAATCCATACCAACTCGCCCAGTTATCCTGTTTACTAAGAAAACACATTTTCGAGATTGTGTTTTTTTAGGATTGGCAGGCACTTGTCATCTTGTCCCCAAGGATTTCCGTTAAATAAGTCTTCATTGTCTTGAAATATTGCCCGGGAAGCAAAGTAAAATGAGTCTTTGGATGTTCTTTTTTAAATATTATTTCTGAGTAAACTATTTACACCCTTTACTATTTTATGGAAGCCATATCTCCACTTGCACATATCTAATCTTCATATCTGTCCTTCTCTGGTTGAGGTATGTGTGACGTATGCAATAAGGTGTAAAATATATTGAATAGGCTTTCACGCTTTTTAGGTGCCTTTCAGGCATACTGCAAAAAGTCATTTTGAAACTGGAAAGTTCAAACGTGTCCTAAAAATTTACAAAGCATCCTAGAGCTTTTATTTGTGCATTGTTGAATTTCACATACTTTTTAGATATATGTTTATTTTCTTATTTCAGTATTTCAATTTGTCGTCATCGTTCCCGTAATCTTTGGAAATACTATTTTCAATATTAACAAGACTAATTAGGTTACATCACATCCAAGTACGTATTTGTAGTCAAATTGTAATGGAAAATAGGCTACGTAAATTTCATTTGAATCGAATCAATATTTATATAAAAAAGCGCTAGAAACTGAAGATGTTCTGTATCTTAAAAAATACACTTAAATAGTCTTTATTGGGCCGCCATAATCACGCCTATTGAAATTTATCTTGAATTTGGTGCATGGAGGCAGCAAAATTAATTTTCAAAGCACCGCTGAAGCCCCTCCTTCTCGGAGCGTGACGTCATACTAGGAATTTCAGGAATCTCCGCTCTCACGCATTTCAGTGCCTATCAAAGCTCTGCACGCACGCTCTAGCTATTTTCAAAAAAAGGTCAGAAATGGACGTCGCGACTGGTGTCAATGCGGAGGAATACACCTGGCAAGGTTGGAATTCCACGCGCTATCCCACACGAGCGAAACGCGCTTGGCTGCCCGAAGATGCTAGTCTGACGTCACGACTGGCCGGAGGTTTTTCGTGTTTTTTAGCATTTAGTTAAATCTTTGAGGAAACCGAACGTGATATTCAGATTCGTGAGATAAGAAATACGCCAGAATTCACCCCTAACTTGTTATTTTTCTAATAAGTGTTTCATATGATGATTGAAACCTGAGACTGTGGTTACGGGAACTGGTGAGTTTCCGTTTCACGAGTTTCCGTTTTTCAAACCCCAATCTCAGGTTTCAATCATGTATAACTTACGCGAGCTCGCCTGCACTTTAACCGTTTTTTCAAGTGTTTCAGCTTCCCTTGAAAGGGCCCATGGAACGATTTTTCAACTTTTTCCTTCTTAGCTTTCTTTCTCAACACACAAATCGCGTAGCGTACAAAACAGTTCAAAAAGAAGGAAAGGAGAAATTCCCCTCAAGCTCGGACCCTTGTTTGTGTACCCGGACACCGCCAATCTTCCCCTAGAAGATTAGCCCGTCGGTCAAAATTCGGACAAAGGCTGCTTCTCCCGCCCCGTTCACCACTAAGCTGACAGTGCTGTGGAAGCTACGTGCTCCTTGGGCCAATCACATTTTTACTACGTGATCACGCTCCCTTGTGCCTACCCACACGCAGAGGGTGGTGTCAGCTGATGAAAGGGAGGCAGCTGATTGGTCCGGCAAGCGCGTAGCTTCCAACGCACTGTCAGCATAGGGTGAAGGGAATAAGTGAATCGTGGTGTCGTGTGACGTGCGTTGGGGCCGGGTGGCGTGCTTTGGGTACTGCGGATGTACAGATACATGGCTTGCATGTGACGTCCTTCAAAGAGCGCTCCGATGACCACCAAAGAAAAGGGGAAGAAGGATTCTCTTTTGTGCCTCCCGGATTTGAGCAGACGTCGCTATTCTCCTCCCAGAAGATTATAGAAGATTAACCCGTCACTCAAAAGTCTCACAAAAGCCATTTTCCTCTCCTTCTCTTACATAGCGGTCAAAAGTATGCGATGTGATGTTTTCGCGATAGACGGCCAGTTTTTCCCCCGCATTGTTCGCTCTTATCATTTTCTGAGTTGTGAGCGGCACTGGTCGACTGTGGTGCGAGGGAATGTGTTCGGCGCTGGCCGGTCGTGACTTTGTCGGTGGTAAACTCTCCTCTTGCCACTCGCACGTCGATCGAGTCTACTGTTTGTTTGACATCCAGCTCAAATAAACGCCGTATGGATTACTTATGCATCGTCTGGTACGTCCACTTTATTTCTTGAGCAGGTTACCCTTATTCTTTTGGGCAGTAGTAAACGTTACAGGTTGAGCTATAGGTATCTCGCCAGCTCCGCGGTAGTGTGTTGGCTGCGCAGATGGTCTCACTACATCACTATCGGCCTTCGTGGTGCTTATGCGCGCTGTCGAAAGCTTTCAGTAGTTCACGCGACTGCGTTACAAAAGTTGCCATTTCGATCGATCCGGGGCGGGTTCCGATCTTCTACGGGCAAAGACTAACAAGGCAGAGCGACGGGCTTTGGCACCCTGAATAAAAACAAACTCTTGCCCGAACGAATTCAGAGCGAGGTCCGTTAAGATTACGTGTCAGTTCCATTCGCGGGGGATTCAAGTGACGGACGTGAACATCACGTTTCTTCGTTCATTCGTCTTCTTCAACGCCAAGACTACAGCGCCTTGGGCGCCTGACCAGCGACAGATGCCATCTTGTTTCGAAAGCCACCGACGTCACCGACGTCACCACCGACGCCACCGACGCCACCGACGTCACGTCAGCGTCTCGTTGCGATTGGTTGCCGCTTCGCGGTTTGCAAAAGCGGTTAGCCAAAACACGCCCCAACCGCTCGATCCCAGTCACTTCGCGGTAGAGAACGCGCGGATCTGCTTTGTGGTTGGGGATCCGCTTCCAGTGTGAACGCGCTATTAGGGCACTCCTTAGAACTCCGTTTCTTATCGTCAGAGTGCGGAGCGGCGCAGATGTCACGTGGCACATGGATGCCGTGGGGATCACGCGGTTTTGTCGACGGCAGTGGTTTGCGGTTCTCGGCGGGGTCCAGCATGACGGCGATGGATATCTGGTTCTACAAAGTGCTTGTACGTTCGACGGTGCGAGGATTACAACACACGGGACGACAATCGCTTGTTTCCGTGACAGGAAAACTCGTGGTGACAGGTATTCCCAGTGCTTACACGATGTCGTTGATCTCACGGTGGCGAGCACGGTAAGCCTAACCGATCTAAGGCACCTGATTCAATATCGGTTGGTTGCCGTTCGGATACTTGCTTACAAATTAACCTTCGATCGATGGCGCTCCGTAGTGTTTTTGGATTCCTGTCTTACTAATTTTTGTTTTTATTCTTAAAACTAAAAAAAAGATGTATTTATTTTATTTTTTGCGGGAAAAAAAGAGGGGGGGGGGGGGGTTCGCTGAGGTACGCTTAATCGGATTAAAAGTGTAATTACCTACTTGTATCATGATAATTCAATAAAGTAAAGAAAAAATAACTAACCGAATCACGCGCTTCGTTGTGCTCAATGCTAAAAAAAAACATGGCGAAAGGGGGGGGGGGGGGGGGGGGAATTGGTGGAGGTGGCTGCGAAACAGAAGGAACATTTTGCCCCAATCGAAACACTGTAGGACCGCTAATGCCTTAAAAGATTTGCATTTTCGCTTTTAACCAAAAACGGCACTCAAATCAAGAGGGAGACAGCAACCTCAAAAAGTATCTTATTAAAAAAAAAAAAAAAAAAACTAATTTCGCGGAGGGTGGCGGCAGTAGCAACCTAGCTGTGACAATAGTCGATGTCACTTTAACCATACACTCAGTTATAGTCAGGGGCTTGGCGGTCCCGGAGGGTCTCATCATCGTCACTCCGCACCCAATGAACATGCGGTATCAGCTGACGAGAGCGCCCAATAACCAATCACGAAGCGAGAAGCCCGATCATTATATGAGGTCACGCCCCGCGTTGCTCCCGCTATCCAGTGACTATAAGTGAAGGGAGCGTTCAGCTACCGCCGCCTTAATTCATTAACACCAGGCACAAAGTTGATTACACTCGTTGACCCGGACACATTTAACGAGCTTAGAAATATGCGTCTGATATTTATTATTTTTACGACGATTTTCTAGACCTAAAAAGGGACGCCTTAATTATGATAGGGTGTCATCATAAGTGTTTATTTATTTATTTTGTTAACGCCAGTATTGGTTATTTCTATATACACGTTTTGCGTGTCGCACACCGGAAAAATATACACACACACAAAAAAAAAAAAAAGAACGAAACGGGAGCGCTGCCAATGAGTACACTAAAGAAAAGGAAAGAAATATCGACATTCTTGAAACAGGGCGAGTTGTTTGCCTAACGACAAGCCCCTGCAACAGCACACGACTCTATTAGACTGTCCGAGGCAGCCGTGACAGTCCTTAATGCTCCATTTGACCAGAAATTGAACATAAAAAAAATAAAACAAAAAAGGCACACTACTTAGTTGTTGTTGTTTTGCTTTAGCCATTTAAAATAAAATAAAGACGCCCGATGGCGCTTTTAACGCTTCGTCTTTGTTTATCGCTTTGCTTTAATTTCTGTATGGAGATACGGTTGCGAAATCAGATACTGAGGTGAAAGGCTCGTTCTCTCTCAAGTTTAACAAACGCAGGGCATGGCGAAGTCCCAAGCATCTCTTCATCGCACCGCAGCCAATCAGATTGTGGCATTGGCCGATAAGAACGCTCAAGAACCAATCGCGGAGCAGAAACATCATAGACCGCGCCCCATGCGCTTTTTAGATTGTCCCTGACTGTAAGATTTGCAATGTTTAGTCATCAACTATATGTCATCTTCTTTTTGATAATAATTCAGCTTGACTGTGTCATCTAAACCAATAGATAGAGATCCTCCGCGTCTCAAATTCCCCCCCCCCCCCCCCCCCTCTGCCCGTTACGGTCTGAATGAGTGAATCGGAATACCGGCATGCAGTCTCACGTATCGCTCCTGCCTCACGCACGTTAAAGACTCCATCAGTCGTGCACTGCGCTGGTTAAATTTCTTATCTACACCGGGGACGACAGACGCCCACTGAGGCTGACTAACTGCACGCTGACTAAACTAAACACACAACACAAGTTCTTTCACTTTACCAATGTATCAGTTCATTACACGGTCCATTCGGCTTCCGCTTTGTCGTTTAATCGCGAAGCACGTTTCATAGCTTTATTCATTTTAACTTTTTTATATCGCTCTCCGCACTACCTGCGCTCGGTGTTGAACACATTTTTTTCCCCTCTATATATACCTCCGTGCGCTCCATTGAACGCGCTCTTTTTTTCTATCTACTGCGATGGATGCCAAGCGAAAGCGGACGCCTTTGACGACCCTGCAATTCTATTTCCCATCGCCTCAGCCGCAGGTCCCATTTCCTGGTTTCCCGCAAGGAGAGTTTTTCTTCCCTCAATTCGGCGGAATCGGTTCCGGCATCCCCAATGGGGTCGCTCCGTAGAGGATTGAAGAGAGCAGAGTCAATTATACTTCCCTTTCTGTGTGTGGTAGCGTCGGAGCTGCATTGCTATTGGAACTCGTTCTAAAGTAGGTGCACGTCCAGCAAGTCGACCCAAATAGTCAAAACGGGTCTCTCTATTGCCTACTATACACGTTTCCATAAAGGCGTATGAGAGCGCGTTCATTGCTGTGTTAGTGTGTTATGCACGCGCCCTTTCTGGGCGGCCGGAATTGCGAGCTAGCACAGGTGGGACTGCGATTTAGCACGTGTGGACTGTGATTTATATAAACAGTGGCACGGCCACTCGATCCCCCCTGTCCTAATCAAGTGGCCGTGACAGTGGAAACGTCTATAGAAGACAAAGCCCGCGCATTCAAGCGTCAAAGCGACAAGTTCGAAAAAGAAGTACTTTTCGAACTTGTCGCATACGAGCATAGCCTCCTCTATACTCACAAAGCCTGGGAGTTCAACGACGGAGCCATAGAGTGCCCAGCCGCGGTTTAGGACCGCGAGAATCTGGTAGCACAGAGCGTCACAGAGCCATTTCTCGAGGAACCTGGACGTCAGCGCCCGAAACACACTTGTTCGCTCGGGGGAAATGTGTTTCGGCGTCTCGCCGCAGCGGGGCGCCATTCACGTGGCTCTCCTCTCATCCATTGTCTGCCGCTTCACCTTTTCCATTTCGGCGGCCGCTTCTCGTGGCGATCTGCCAGGCTTTGTCAATTTATAGGAGTCTACGATACGAGTTGTGAGGACCGTTACATTCGCATCATGTGATGCTGTGTTTCAATGCTTGCACAAGCGGACGATGGAAAACCGCCGATAGGCAGTGCTCAAACAGAAAAGGGACGACAGCCAGTGAGCACAATGGCGTCATGACACGCGTGACTTCTGCGGCGAACCAATCCGCTGTTGGAGGAAAAAACAACAGCGTTTTGTATGTTGCGACCGACTGGAGAACTGTATACGTGATTCGGAATATTGACGTTCCGCAGAAGCACCGCAGAGCAGGTTTTGCTGAAGGGTTTGGGGAACCCTCGTTATCGGTACACTCTTAAGAAATTTGGAGCGGTTTATTTCTCGCAGATGATTTGAGAGAGCCGATTGCTGCAGGCAACGCGGGGAGCTAAGCGAATGACGAGGCCTTGCGGGAAAGAAGACACCACAGGTTTCTTAAGGCCCGTTCACACACTTGCAACTAAGTACGACCGAGTGAGACGAGACCGGTTTTTAAGCCTCTTGCGACGGCCGCACGAGATGCGCTGCTGCAGAGGAGGTCCTAAGCCGTCGCAAGAGCCTTAAAAACCGGTCTCAACTCAGCCGGTTCTAATCGGTAGTAAGTTTTTGAACGAGCCTTTAAAGTGCCCGACTGGGATTTGAAGGAATGATGTATAAATCCACAATGCGAGTTTTCGTCTCACGGACAGCCCAGTTGAAGTGGTTTAGTTAACATATTGCTCCACCGATTCCCCCAACACACTACTGCGTGGACTCCACCATAGAACTATTTATGACGATTCTATGACAATAAATGCGATTCCAGGGTCGCTAAACTCGTCAAACGCAAAGTTGGGGCCGAAGTTCGCAGGCTGATTGTACTGTCGCGCCAATGGCGTCACGCGGGACAAGATGTCCATCATCCAAACTCTCTCGGTGCTGAAATTCCAGTGAGATCGTGAAACAGAAAGTCGTACCGAGCTTCATCGGAGAGCGCGCGAGCAACACCGTGGCGCCTGCCGATAACGGCTGCACTGATGAGATAGATAGCGCCCGCGTGTCCCTACATCCCTACGCCGCGTTAGTGTCAATGCTGTCTAGATTAACCCTAGGCGGGCTGTGAATACTTTGAATTCTCTGAACTTTCACGTCGCAAAATCTTCGTTTGTGGAAGTTATTGGTGACGACAAAGGGATGCTTCACAACTTTGGGAAGACGTTACTTGAGGCGAAGTTATCTTCGCTTCGGAATCGAGGCGAAGATTGAACTTTGTGACATGTGGAGCCGTGTGCGGTGTTTAGGAGCTCATCTTCCGCCACTGTCAACAATTAACGCTACCGGGCTCACCTAGAGGTGGTGTGTGTAGTGACGTCGGTAGTGTTCAAAAGATGAGGTGATGACGGGAAATTTCGAAAAAAAAAAAAAGAAAGAAAAACCCCGGGGGAAGGGGAAAAAAAGTGTTACGACCAACAACACACACACGCAAAATGGGGGTCAAGAAATGCAGTACAAAATGTTCGCCCCCCCCCCCCCCCCCACCCCCTCTCTCTCTCTCTCTCTCCCGATATCCCTGCCCCTGACCCCTGCACTGTTTATTATACCTTTGTTAAATGCCCGGGCACGATACAGGAGGCTATGGTCTGTTGGTGGGGCGATCGCTTTTCCCTTTACCGCCTCACGGTCCTTGCCCTCTTTCGACGCCACTGCGAAGGGGGGGGGGGGGGAGGAGGGGTATGGGGGGGACGCATTACCCCCCTCCCCGTTCCTTTATTTTGGCGCCCCTGCTCTGAATCGTTCCAACTGAGCGACGACGAGGAAAAGCACAATATGCAATTTTCGAAATATTGGTTATAGAGGATGTGGAAATAAAATAGTTCCATGAACTCACGAGCGACCGTGACATACTTTCAAACGAGAGGCTCGTGCTGGGGTTTGTAGTGGGCAGGCGCGTTCAATGACGCCCTTCATTGTTTCTACCCTTGACGTCAGAGTCAGGATTATCGGTTGTGAAAGAGACATTCGATGGTGCGTGTTCGAACTTACGGTGACAGGTTTGATTGTGTAGGATGGAAGGTTGGAGTCGTCGACTTCTTAGAACATCAGGAATATTGACAACTTGCCATTTCTCACGTTGATAAAAGCAGAAGAGACCTATTGCTCTATTACCCAAGCATCAAAGAGAATGCAGAGATTGGTGTTCCACGCGCCGCGCGTGCTGGCCTCAGCAGTAGAAACTTTTCTAAAGCAAATACCTAAAACAAATAGGATCTTGCACGCGCGTTCGTCAACGCTTTATTTTGGTTATTTACTTCGAATCATTTATACGGGAACGGCGTGCGCGTGTGGCGCGTGGAACACCAATCCCTGCATTCTTCTTGATGATTGGGTAATATAGCAAATGGCCTATTAATTTCAGCTGGGCTAATCTTGAGAAGCCGACCGCACTGACGCTTTTGGTAGCCTACGTGGCAAACAAAGTCACTACGTACTTAGAAAAAAAGTAGTAAAATGATTTTATCCCGCCGATGGAGAAACAACTGCCCGGAGGAGAAAACCGCCCGAAGGTGGGCAACGCTATTCGGTTGGTTCTGACCTAGCCAGGTCAGGCAACACTTTGATCATATCTAGAAGGCCAACAGAAATTGAGGGAGCGGCAGGGACGTTTTTCAGTAACTTTATCGGCGGAAATATGAACGATATTAGACTGTCAGCTTCGACTGTATTGATTTTAGAACGCAATTCCCCAACGCCTCCGCCCTGCTTTTTAGAGACCATCAAACATGTTGGTCACAGCTGATTACCTTTGTTGTGACGTCACTCGTATGAACTACGGTCGCTTCTGCGCGCTTTTCTCGTGCTGCTCTTGTTCGGAGCCCAGGGAGTGGTAGGGATTTTTCGCCCCTTCAATGAAATATGTTACAAAGATAAATGGACCTGCGGGTTGGTGAGAGAAGAAAAGTTCGCGGCAATCTTTTGACTCCTCTCCCCCAACATGTCATAACACAAAGAATCTTTGTGTTTGACGAGTTCAGCCACCTAGCTAGGTTTCGGCTTAGATAAGAGAAATGATAACTCGGAATGAAAGAAGTACGTGCTACAACAAATGTAAGAAAGGCTCCCGCTCCCCGTCAAAGGCCCATAATTCGCGCACTCCATCAATAACTTACTCCAACACAAACTACAAACCTGTGTCAAACAAGCGCTTGCGCCTTGAGCAACTTATGTATGGTATTGCCCAATTCTGCACTATATATATACATATATATGTATATATGTATATATACAACACGAGCGGATTTTTCTTTTGTACTTCTGACGGAAGGAGTTCCAAAGAATGCGAGATATGTACACCAGTGTATTTTGAGCGATATTCCTTTGTTGCCGTCTAAACGTTGGTGTAGGTGGACACAATCGTTGCGTTGTTGCCGCCTACATCTTGCTCCCAGATTTACCTCGTCTCTATAATACAAAGTACGTTCTACATTGTATATATCCAAAAGAGGAAAATCTGGGACTTAGGTGCAGACGGCAACAATGGAATGATTGAGTGAAAAAAAGGGACAAGCTGACAAGGGGCGCGGCGTCATTCCGCTCAGAAACCTTGAATCGATTTCCAATTTCGGAACGGGGCTACCTTGGCGTCATGCGTACTCACGAGTTCTCAAACTTATTAAACTCTCGATCAAATCCATCACGTCAAAAGGCATGTGCGTTGAGGGTGTACGAACTGATTTATTAGACGCGAGTCCGAAAGCAACGCTGACGCAGCATATTTATCAAACACAGAGAGTTAATTAAGAAAATTTCGTCCACAATTTGGTTGTTATACGTTGTCTGGCGCATGCCGAAGGCGATCATTTCAAGGATTTACGTGAAACCCTCGAACGCATAACGGAGGAGATAGCTTATAAAAAGGGTGCCCCTGTTTTCGGATAAATCCCATGAACTCCGAACAACAATACGAGGTAGAATTTCGACAATTCAGATCTATCCGAAATGAACTCCTAAATTCTTGGCCAGGATGGCAAAATAAAAATAAAAAAGGCGGCATTCTACGAATAACGTTTGTCAGAGCACAGAGTTAATGGCGCTGAGAAAATACCAATTAAGTTTTTCCTTCATCTTGTACCATGGACAAAAGAGGACTTCCCGTTTATTTAGTCAAGCTTCGTTCAGTACACTGGTCCAATGTATTTCTGGACCACAACAAAAAACGCTGTTCCGTTGTCCAGTTTGAACCATCCTATTTGTGCTTCTTACAGGGAGGACGGGTTGTGTTTTTATAACAGTGAAAGATGTGCACCTGTAGATTTCATAGGATGTGGAGAGCAGCTGAAGGCTTTATGCGTCCAGGAGTCTCGTCATTTCAAAGTACCGATGTTTATTTAAGTAACACTTGTTTTCAAGATATGTCGTGGGTCAGCTAGCACTTCCAATCGGAAAGGTGCCGATGCTAAATGCAGCTGACAAAAAAAAAAAAACATTTCGATACCGGTCATTTTTTTTTTCTAAATTTAGTGCAGTGTTTTTTCGAACATTATATACAGTATATTCTTTTGCTGGTAAATGCAAATTCAAGATTTTGGGGAAAGAGGGAATCTAACCTTGTTTAAACTCCGATAAATCACGAATTTTCCACGATAAATGAAGTCCAAAAATATCCTTCAAATTAAAAAAATAATAATAAACTCAGAAAACACAAAATCCTACATATAAATCTCGTCACGCTTAAATGGAATAAAAAATCATCGGACTAGCGCCTCGAAAGCCCAGGCTAATTGGGGTCTGTCCTGAACTTCGTTCCTTGGGTACCACAAGGCCGGCTTTAGCACGTATGTACACCTACCATACAATCGGACGATGATATTAATCGAAGTTCGCCGGGCTGAATTTTGGAAAGGGTTTATTGTCGGTTACTCTCTCATACTTAAAAAAAAAAAAAAACGATTAAATGCTAGTACGTCAAGAGCAATGATCTTTTTCTCTGGTTCTAAACCTTTGTGTAGTCGCTTGTAAGAAATGTTGCTTGCAATGCGTTGTGTAATCCTATTAACGTCACGAGTTTCCTTTATCTGGAAATATTCCCATTTATCGTAATAGAGCTCCGCATAATTGATTCTTCGAATTCGCTAGATGAGGAAAGGCCCAGGCATCGCCTTCCGCGTGGTATTTCTCAACACCCGATACGCTCCCAGGAAAAGAGGAAACCCCGCAGACAAAGCGACATAAAGAACATTAGAGGGTTTTACAATCACGTAAAGACCCTCGCGTTACAGTTCCGTGTGACGCACGCAAGCATTCAGCGGGTAACGCTGCGGACCGCGTCAAACCACCGCCTTTAGTAGAGAGGAACGCAAAACGCATACGCAAGAGGTTGCACAACCCATTTACATGTGCCCATGCCAACTGCTCCAAGCAACCTGAGGCCGGTATTCGGTGAAGTCGATCTGAATATCGCGCTGTCCCGCGCGTGACGAAAGCAACAAGACTGGAACGCAGGGGGCAGTTGCGTACGCGCACGAAAATCGACAGCGGGCGTATACGTACGCAAAGCTCGCGACTTCGCGTACTTATGGAGCATGCGCGTTATGGAGCACGCACCGCTAACGCAAAAAGGGGGTGCTTGCGTTTGCTTCTGTGCGCAGTACTAAAATTCACTATTAACACCAATCCCAAATTAGAAGAACGAAGCTGAACACACCGGCGGACGTTAACGCCAACAGGAAATTAAACAATTTACACGATTAGTGACATCACAGAAACGAGCAATTCGGTTAATTGATAATCTACCTTGGTCCAAATCAACCCCCCCTCCCCTTTTTAGACATATAAATTACAAACATTATGTTCACTCTTCTGTTTGAAAGTCGCGATTTCGGTACAAATGTTTGGTCCAACACTGATTGACATTGATTTGATGCCACATATACACGTAAACAAACAAATTACAGCCTGAGAACTCGGCAGTTTCCTAAAACCCAGTTAGAAATATAATAACGGAACTCACAAATGATCCCATCATATCCCGGTTCTCTTTAAGAAACAGATTCGCACTATCAACTGGCCCATAAAATCTCTTCCGTGTTCCTTTTTTTTAACATGCTAAGGATTAACTATTCAGCCGTAATCTAGCGCAGTAACCTCGCAATTACGTGCTGTGTGATCTGGTTTCCGCACGTTTCACGTCTCAAATTTGTAGGCGTGCTGCCCGAACGCTACATTAGTGGTTGGGACCTCGTCAGGTGATTTTAATCACTTTTTGTTCCATCCACCTTCACACCTGCCTCAAAATAGAATATGCCAATCAATCAACCGACAAAGACTTCACCTTACAACATTTTTTACCAAGCGGAGTCCCAACTTCCAACCGCCTATATATCGACAAGTCCTACAGTTCCTGTTATACTCCGCGTTCCAATGGTCATGTGACACTAACCCAGATTGGATTGGTTTGGATTCTTTTCGAAAAAAAAAAAAAAAAAAGAAGTCTGTGAGTCTACTTTTTTGCACAACACAACAGAACACAAACGCTGCCAACCCAAGAGAACGATAAAAGGATAACAGCCAATGAGGAAGCTCAAAGTACGGTTAGTAAAAAGCTGCTCGTATAATTTGCTGTGTCCCTTCTATCGTTCTCTTGGATTGACTGTGTTTGTGTTCGGAAAGACGTCTTCTATTGTGTGGCTTATTGACTCTGTCTGCGGTAGGTTGTAATGTAAAACGGAGTTTACGAGTGGGAAGGAGCCGTGTCGGCCGTCTTCCGCACGAGTCGATCCCTTGATGCGCGCACTCTGAGATGGGGGCTCGGGCGTCAATTTTGTGCCTGCGCGGTTCGCGAAAATGCGCTATTTGCATAAGAAGTGGAGTGCAGCGTTCACAAGTACGCTTGTTTGTGACTCTTTCGTTTCTTCGCCGCCGGCCGCCAAAGTGCAGTTCGGAATCCATTTCCCCGGCGGATGTTGAAATTCCAAGCGACCAACCGCAGTTGCGTATTTATATATGTTTTTTTTTTCTTTTTGCCTACGTGGCTTGCTTCAACGTGTTGCGCATTTGTTGGCTGTGCATTCTTGATATGTGAGTTGTTCGCCCGTTTTGGGAAGCGAGGCTTACATTTCTGAGGCATATGAATGCGGGGGGGGGGGGGGGGGGGGGGGGCGACAGCGATGATAACCATAGGTCTACATTTCCAGAGCATACACTTTTAAGTCG
>NW_024610410.1:0-56346 GCF_016920785.2 Ixodes scapularis | reverse complement strand
CGAATTATTGGAGAGAGCACGGCCTGACGAGAGACGTTTGGCGCGGTTTTATTCGTTCACCGTGACCACGATCTCGCCTATTGCCTCGGTGAAAGCGAATTATTGGAGTAAGCACGGCCTGACGAGAGACGTTCGGCGCGGTTTTATTCGTTCACCGTGACCACGATCTCGCCTATTGCCTCGGGTGAAAGCGAAATATTGGAGAGAGCACGGCCTGACGAGAGACGTTTGGCGCGGTTTTATTCGTTCACCGTGACCACGATCTCGCCTATTGCCTCGGTGAAAAGCGAATTATTGGAGAGAGCACGGCCTGACGAGAGGACGTTTGGCGCGGGTTTTATTCGTTCACCGTGACCACGATCTCGCCTATTGCCTCGGTGAAAGCGAATTATTGGAGAGAGCACGGCCTGACGAGAGACGTTTGGCCGGTTTTATTCGTTCACCGTGACCACGATCTCGCCTATTGCCTCGGTGAAAGCGAATTATTGGAGGAGAGCACGGCCTGACGAGAGACGTTTGGCGCGGTTTTTATTCGTTCACCGTGACCACGATCTCGCCTATTGCCTCGGTGAAAGCGAATTATTGGAGAGAGCACGGCCTGACGAGGAGACGTTTGGCGCCGTTTTATTCGTTCACCGTGACCACGATCTCGCCTATTGCCTCGGTGAAAAGCGAATTATTGGAGAGAGCACGGCCTGACGAGAGACGTTCGGCGCGGTTTTATTCGTTCACCGTGACCACGATCTCGCCTATTGCCTCGGTGAAAGCGAATTATTGGAGAGAGAGCACAGCCTGACGAGAGACGTTTGGCGCCGTTTTATTCGTTCACCGCTACCACGATCTCGCCTATTGCCCTCGGTGAAAGCGAATTATTGGAGAGAGCACGGCCCTGACGAGAGACGTTCGGCGCGGTTTTATTCGTTTACCGTGACCACGATCTCGCCCTATTGCCTCGGTGAAAGCGAATTATTGGAGAGAGCACGGCCTGACGAGAGGACGTTCGGCGCGGTTTTTATTCGTTTCACCGTGACCACGATCTCGCCTATTGCCTCGGTGAAAGCGAATTATTGGAGAGAGCACGGCCTGACGAGAGACGTTCGGCGCGGTTTTATTCGTTCACCGTGACCACGATCTCGCCTATTGCCTCGGTGAAAGCGAATTATTGAGAGAGAGCACGGCCTGACGAGAGACGTTTGGCGCGGTTTTATTCGTTCACCGTGACCACGATCTCGCCTATTGCCTCGGTGGAAAGCGAATTATTGGGAGAGAGCACGGCCTGACGAGAGACGTTCGGCGCGGTTTTATTTGTTCACCGTGACCACGATCTCGCATATTGCCTCGGTGAAAGCGAATTATTGGGGGAGAGCACGGCCTGACGAGAGACGTTTGGCGCCGTTTTATTCGTTCACCGTGACCACGATCTCGCCTATTGCCTCGGTGAAAGCGAATTATTGGAGAGAGCACGGCCTGACGAGAGACGTTCGGCGCGGTTTTTATTCGTTCAACGTGACCACGATCTCGCCTATTGCCTCGGTGAAAGCGAATTATTGGAGAGAGCACGGCCTGACGAGAGACGTTTGGCGCCGTTTTTATTCGTTCACCGTGACCACGATCTCGCCTATTGCCTCGGTGAAAGCGATTTATTGGAGAGAGCACGGCCTGACGAGAGACGTTCGGCGCGGTTTTATTCGTTCACCGTGACCACGATCTCGCCTATTGCCTCGGTGAAAGCGAATTATTGGAGAGAGCACGGCCTGACGAGAGACGTTTGGCGCGGTTTTATTCGTTCACCGTGACCACGATCTCGCCTATTGCCTCGGTGAAAGCGAATTATTGGAGAGAGCACGGCCTGACGAGAGACGTTCGGCGCGGTTTTATTCGTTCACCGTGACCACGATCTCGCCTATTGCCTCGGTGAAAGCGAATTATTGGAGAGAGCACGGCCTGACGAGAGACGTTTTGGCGCGCGGTTTTATTCGTTCACCGTGACCACGATCTCGGCTATTGCCTCGGTGGAAAGCGAATTATTGGAGAGAGCACGGCCTGACGAGAGACGTTTGGCGCCGTTTTATTCGTTCACCGTGACCACGATCTCGCCTATTGCCTCGGTGAAAGCGAATTATTAAAGAGAGCACGGCCTGACGAGAGACGTTTGGCGCGGTTTTATTCGTTCACCGTGACCACGATCTCGGCTATTGCCTCGGTGAAAGCGAATTATTGGAGAGAGCACGGCCTGACGAGAGACGTTTGGCGCCGTTTTTATTCGTTCACCGTGACCACGATCTCGGCTATTGCCTCGGTGAAAGCGAATTATTGGAGAGAAGCACGGCCTGACGAGAGACGTTTGGCGCCGTTTTATTCGTTCACCGTGACCACGATCTCGCCTATTGCCTCGGTGAAAGCGAATTATTAAAGAGAGCACGGCCTGACGAGAGACGTTTGGCGCGGTTTTATTCGTTCACCGTGACCACGATCTCGGCTATTGCCTCGGTGAAAGCGAATTATTGGAGAGAGCACTGGCCTGACGAGAGACGTTTGGCGCCGTTTTATTCGTTCACCGTGACCCACGATCTCGCCTATTGCCTCGGTGGAAAGCGAATTATTGGAGAGAGCACGGCCTGACGAGAGACGTTCGGCGCGCGGTTTTATTCGTTCACCGTGACCACGATCTCGCCTATTGCCTCGGTGAAAGCGAATTATTGGAGAGAGCACGGCCTGACGAGAGACATTTGGCGCGGTTTTATTCGTTCACCGTGACCACGATCTCGCCTATTGCCTCGGTGAAAGCGAATTATTGGAGAGAGCACGGCCTGACGAGAGACGTTTGGCGCGGTTTTATTCGTTCACCGTGACCACGATCTCGCCTATTGCCTCGGTGAAAGCGAATTATTGGAGAGAGCACGGCCTGACGAGAGGCGTTCGGCGCGGTTTTATTCGTTCACCGTGACCACGATCTCGCCTATTGCCTCGGTGAAAGCGAATTATTGGAGGAGAGCACAGCCTGACGAGAGACGTTCGGCGCGGTTTTATTCGTTCACCGTGACCACGATCTCGCCTATTGCCTCGGTGAAAGCGAATTATTGGAGAGAGCACGGCCTGACGAGAGACGTTTGGCGCCGTTTTATTCGTTCACCGTGACCACGATCTCGCCTATTGCCTCTTTGAAAGCGAATTATTGGAGAGAGCACGGCCTGACGAGAGACGTTCGGCGCGGTTTTATTCGTTCACCGTGACCACGATCTCGCCTATTGCCTCGGTGAAAGCGAATTATTGTAGAGAGCACGGCCTGACGAGAGACGTTTGGCGCGGTTTTATTCGTTCACCGTGACCACGATCTCGGCTATTGCCTCGGTGAAAGCGAATTATTGGAGAGAGCACGGCCTGACGAGAGACGTTTGGCGCCGTTTTATTTGTTCACCGTGACCACGATCTCGGCTATTGTCTCGGTGAAAGCGAATTGTTGGAGGAGAGCACGGCCTGACGAGAGACGTTTGGCGCGGTTTTATTCGTTCACCGTGACCACGATCTCGCCTATTGCCTCGGTGAGAAAGCGAATTATTGGAGGAGAGCACGGCCTGACGAGAGACGTTTGGCGCCGTTTTATTCGTTCACCGTGACCACGATCTCGGCTATTGCCTCGGTGAAAGCGAATTATTGGAGAGAGCACGGCCTGACGAGAGACGTTTGGCGCGGTTTTATTCGTTCACCGTGACCACGATCTCGGCTATTGCCTCGGTGAAAGCGAATTATTGGAGAGAGCACGGCCCTGACGAGAGACGTTTGGCGCGGTTTTATTCGTTCACCGTGACCACGATCTCGCCTATTGCCTCGGTGAAAGCGAATTATTGGAGAGAGCACGGCCTGACGAGAGACGTTTGGCGCGGTTTTATTCGTTCACCCGTGACCACGATCTCGGCTATTGCCCTCGGTGAAAGCGAATTATTGGAGAGAGCACGGCCTGACGAGAGACGGTTTGGCGCCGTTTTATTCGTTCACCGTGACCACGATCTCGGCTATTGCCTCGGTGGAAAGCGAATTATTGGAGAGAGCACGGCCTGACGAGAGACGTTCGGCGCGGTTTTATTCGTTCACCGTGACCACAATCTCGCCTATTGCCTCGGTGAAAGCGAATTATTGGAGAGAGCACGGCCTGACGAGAGACGTTTGGCGCGGTTTTATTCGTTCACCGTGACCACGATCTCGGCTATTGCCTCGGTGAAAGCGAATTATTGGAGAGAGCACGGCCTGACGAGAGACGTTTGGCGCGGTTTTATTCGTTCACCGTGACCACGATCTCGGCTATTGCCTCGGGTGAAAGCGAATTATTGGAGAGAGCACGGCCTGACGAAAGACGTTCGGCGCGGTTTTATTCGTTCACCGTGACCACGATCTCGCCTATTGCCTCGGTGAAAGCGAATTATTGGAGAGAGCACGGCCTGACGAGAGACGTTCGGCGCGGTTTTATTCGTTCACCGTGACCACGATCTCGGCTATTGCCTCGGTGAAAGCGAATTATTGGAGAGAGCACGGCCTGACGAGAGACGTTTGGCGCCGTTTTATTCGTTCGCCGTGACCACGATCTCGGCTATTGCCTCGGTGAAAGCGAATTATTGGAGAGAGCACGGCCTGACGAGAGACATTCGGCACGGTTTTATTCGTTCACCGTGACCACGATCTCGGCTATTGCCTCGGTGAAAGCGAATTATTGGAGAGAGCACGGCCTGACGAGAGACGTTCGGCGCGGTTTTATTCGTTCACCGTGACCACGATCTCGGCTATTGCCTCGGTGAAAGCGAATTATTGGAGAGAGCACGGCATGACGAGAGACGTTTGGCGCGGTTTTATTCGTTCACCGTGACCACGATCTCTGCTATTGCCTCGGTGAAAGCGAATTATTGGAGAGAGCACGGCCTGACGAGAGACGCTCGGCGCGGTTTTATTCGTTTCACCGTGACCACGATCTCGACTATTGCCTCGGTGAAAGCGAATTATTGGAGAGAGCACGGCCTGACGAGAGACGTTTTGGCGCGGTTTTATTCGTTCACCGTGGCCACGATCTCGGCTATTGCCTCGGTGAAAGCGAATTATTGGAGAGAGCACGGCCTGACGAGAGACGTTTGGCGCCGTTTTATTCGTTCACCGCGACCACGATCTCGGCTATTGCCTCGGGTGAAAGCGAATTATTGGAGAGAGCACGGCCTGACGAGAGACGTTCGGCGCGGTTTTATTCGTTCACCGTGACCACGATCTCGCCTATTGCCTCGGTGAAAAGCGAATTATTGGAGAGAGCACGGCCTGACGAGAGACGTTTGGCGCGGGTTTTATTCGTTCACCGTGACCACGATCTCGGCTATTGCCTCGGTGAAAGCGAATTATTGGAGAGAGCACGGCCTGACGAGAGACGTTTGGCGCGGTTTTATTCGTTCACCGTGACCACGATCTCGGCTATTGCCTCGGTGAAAGCGAAGAATTGGAGAGAGCCACGGCCTGACGAGAGACGTTCGGCGCGGTTTTTATTCGTTCACCGTGACCACGATCTCGACTATTGCCTCGGTGAAAGCGAATTATTGGAGAGAGCACGGCCTGACGAGAGACGTTTGGCGCGGTTTTATTCGTTCACCGTGGCCACGATCTCGGCTATTGCCTCGGTGAAAGCGAATTATTGGAGAGAGCACGGCCTGACGAGAGACGTTTGGCGCCGTTTTTATTCGTTCACCGTGACCACGATCTCGCCTATTGCCTCGGTGAAAGCGAATTATTGGAGAGAGCACGGCCTGACGAGAGACGTTTGGCGCGGTTTTATTCGTTCACCGTGACCACGATCTCGGCTATTGCCTCGGTCAAAGCGAATTATTGGAGAGAGCACGGCCTGACGAGAGACGTTTTGGCGCCGTTTTATTCGTTCACCGTGACCACGATCTCGGCTATTGCCTCGGTGAAAGCGAATTATTGGAGAGAGCACGGCCTGACGAGAGACGTTCGGCGCGGTTTTATTCGTTCACCGTGACCACGATCTCGGCTATTGCCTCGGTGAGAAGCGAATTATTGGAGAGAGCACGGCCTGACGAGAGACGTTCGGCGCGGTTTTATTCGTTCACCGTGACCACGATCTCGGCTATTGCCTCGGTGAAAGCGAATTATTGGAGAGAGCATGGCCTGACGAGAGACGTTTGGCGCGGTTTTATTCGTTCACCGTGACCACGATCTCGGCTATTGCCTCGGTGGAAAGCGAATTATTGGAGAGAGCACGGCCTGACGAGAGACGTTTTGGCGCCGTTTTATTCGTTCACCGTGACCACGATCTCGCCTATTGCCTCGGTGGAAAGCGAATTATTGGAGAGAGCACGGCTTGACGAGAGACGTTTGGCGCGGTTTTTATTCGTTCACCGTGACCACGATCTCGGCTATTGCCTCGGTTGAAAGCGAATTATTGGAGAGAGCACGGCCTGACGAGAGACGTTTGGCGCCGTTTTATTCGTTCACCGTGACCACGATCTCGCCTATTGCCTCGGTGAAAGCGAATTATTAAAGAGAGCACGGCCTGACGAGAGACGTTTGGCGCGGTTTTAATTCGTTCACCGTGACCACGATCTCGGCTATTGCCTCGGTGAAAGCGAATTATTGGAGAGAGCACGGCCTGACGAGAGACGTTTGGCGCCGTTTTATTCGTTCACCGTGACCACGATCTCGCCTATTGCCTCGGTGGAAAGCGAATTATTGGAGAGAGCACGGCCTGACGAGAGACGTTTGGCGCGGGTTTTATTCGTTCACCGTGACCACGATCTCGCCTATTGCCTCGGTGAAAGCGAATTATTGGAGAGAGCACGGCCTGACGAGAGACGTTTGGCGCGGTTTTATTCGTTCACCGTGACCACGATCTCGCCTATTGCCTCGGTGAAAGCGAATTATTGGAGAGAGCACGGCCTGACGAGAGACGTTTGGCGCGGTTTTATTCGTTCACCGTGACCACGATCTCGGCTATTGCCTCGGTGAAAGCGAATTATTGGAGAGAGCACGGCCTGACGAGAGACGTTTGGCGCCGTTTTATTCGTTCACCGTGACCACGATCTCGCCTATTGCCTCGGTGGAAAGCGAATTATTGGAGAGAGCACGGCCTGACGAGAGACGTTTGGCGCGGTTTTATTCGTTCACCGTGACCACGATCTCGCCTATTGCCCTCGGTGAAAGCGAATTATTGGAGTAAGCACGGCCTGACGAGAGACGTTCGGCGCGGTTTTATTCGTTCACCGTGACCACGATCTCGCCTATTGCCTCGGTGAAAGCGAATTATTGGAGAGAGCACGGCCTGACGAGAGACGTTTGGCGCGATTTTATTCGTTCACCGTGACCACGATCTCGCCTATTGCCTCGTGTGAAAGCGAGATATTGGAGAGAGCACGGCCTGACGAGAGACGTTTGGCGCGGTTTTATTCGTTCACCGTGACCACGATCTCGCCTATTGCCTCGGTGAAAGCGAATTATTGGAGAGAGCACGGCCCTGACGAGAGACGTTTGGCGCCGTTTTATTCGTTCACCGTGACCACGATCTCGCCTATTGCCTCGGTGAAAGCGAATTATTGGAGAGAACACGGCCTGACGAGAGACGTTTGGCGCGGTTTTATTCGTTCACCGTGACCACGATCTCGCCTATTGCCTCGGTGAAAGCGAATTATTGGAGAGAGCACGGCCTGACGAGAGACGTTTGGCGCCGTTTTTATTTGTTCACCGTGACCACGATCTCGCCTATTGCCTCGGTGTGAAAGCGAATTATTGGAGAGGAGCACGGCCTGACGAGAGACGTTCGGCGCGGTTTTATTCGTTCACCGTGACCACGATCTCGCCTATTGCCTCGGTGAAAGCGAATTATTGGAGAGAGCACGGCCTGACGAGAGACGTTTGGCGCCGTTTTATTCGTTCACCGCTACCACGATCTCGCCTATTGCCTCGGTGAAAGCGAATTATTGGAGAGAGCACGGCCTGACGAGAGACGTTCGGCGCGGTTTTATTCGTTTACCGTGACCACGATCTCGCCTATTGCCTCGGTGAAAGCGAATTATTGGAGAGAGCACGGCCCTGACGAGAGACGTTCGACGCGGTTTTATTCGTTCACCGTGACCACGATCTCGCCTATTGCCTCGGTGAAAGCGAATTATTGGAGAGAGCACGGCCTGACGAGAGACGTTCGGCGCGGTTTTATTCGTTCACCGTGACCACGATCTCGCCTATTGCCTCGGTGAAAGCGAATTATTGGAGAGAGCACGGCCTGACGAGAGACGTTTTGGCGCGGTTTTATTCGTTCACCGTGACCACGATCTCGCCTATTGCCTCGGTGAAAGCGAATTATTGGAGAGAGCACGGCCTGACGAGAGACGTTTGGCGCCGTTTTATTCGTTCACCGTGACCACGATCTCGCCTATTGCCTCGGTGAAAGCGAATTATTGGAGAGAACACGGCCTGACGAGAGACGTTTGGCGCGGTTTTATTCGTTCACCGTGACCACGATCTCGCCTATTGCCTCGGTGAAAGCGAATTATTGGAGAGAGCACGGCCTGACGAGAGACGTTTGGCGCCGTTTTTATTTGTTCACCGTGACCACGATCTCGCCTATTGCCTCGGTGAAAGCGAATTATTGGAGAGAGCACGGCCTGACGAGAGACGTTCGGCGCGGTTTTTATTCGTTCACCGTGACCACGATCTCGCCTATTGCCTCGGTGGAAGAGCGAATTATTGGAGAGAGCACGGCCTGACGAGAGACGTTTGGCGCCGTTTTATTCGTTCACCGCTACCACGATCTCGCCTATTGCCTCGGTGTGAAAGCGAATTATTGGAGAGAGCACGGCCTGACGAGAGACGTTCGGCGCGGTTTTATTCGTTTACCGTGACCACGATCTCGCCTATTGCCTCGGTGAAAGCGAATTATTGGAGAGAGCACGGCCTGACGAGAGACGTTCGACGCGGTTTTATTCGTTCACCGTGACCACGATCTCGCCTATTGCCTCGGTGGAAAGCGAATTATTGGAGAGAGCACGGCCTGACGAGAGACGTTCGGCGCGGTTTTATTCGTTCACCGTGACCACGATCTCGCCTATTGCCTCGGTGAAAGCGAATTATTGGAGAGAGCACGGCCTGACGAGAGACGTTTGGCGCGGTTTTATTCGTTCACCGTGACCACGATCTCGCCTATAGCCTCGGTGAAAGCGAATTATTGGAGAGAGCACGGCCTGACGAGAGACGTTCGGCGCGGTTTTATTCGTTCACCGTGACCACGATCTCGCATATTGCCTCGGTGTGAAAGCGAATTATTGGAGAGAGCACGGCCTGACGAGAGACGTTTGGCGCCGTTTTATTCGTTCACCGTGACCACGATCTCGCCTATTGCCTCGGTGAAAGCGAATTATTGGAGAGAGCACGGCCTGACGAGAGACGTTCGGCGCGGTTTTATTCGTTCACCGTGACCACGATCTCGCATATTGCCTCGGGTGAAAGCGAAATATTGGAGAGAGCACGGCCTGACGAGAGACGTTTGGCGCCGTTTTATTCGTTCACCGTGACCACGATCTCGCCTATTGCCTCGGTGAAAGCGAATTATTGGAGAGAGCACGGCCTGACGAGGAGACGTTCGGCGCGGTTTTATTCGTTCACCGTGACCACGATCTCGCCTATTGCCTCGGTGAAAGCGAATTATTGGAGAGAGCACGGCCTGACGAGAGGACGTTTGGCGCCGTTTTATTCGTTCACCGTGACCACGATCTCGCCTATTGCCTCGGTGAAAGCGAATTATTGGAGAGAGCACGGCCTGACGAGAGACGTTCGGCGCGGTTTTTATTCGTTCACCGTGACCACGATCTCGCCTATTGCCTCGGTGAAAGCGAATTATTGGAGAGAGCACGGCCTGACGAGAGACGTTTGGCGCGGTTTTATTCGTTCACCGTGACCACGATCTCGCCTATTGCCTCGGTGAAAGCGAATTATTGGAGAGAGCACGGCCTGACGAGAGACGTTCGGCGCGGTTTTATTCGTTCACCGTGACCACGATCTCGCCTATTGCCTCGGTGAAAGCGAATTATTGGAGAGAGCACGGCCTGACGAGAGACGTTCGGCGCGGTTTTATTCGTTCACCGTGACCACGATCTCGCCTATTGCCTCGGTGAAAGCGAATTATTGGAGAGAGCACGGCCTGACGAGAGACGTTCAGCGCGGTTTTTATTCGTTCACCGTGACCACGATCTCGCCTATTGCCTCGGTGAAAGCGAATTATTGGAGAGAGCACGGCCTGACGAGAGACGTTTGGCGCGGGTTTTATTCGTTCACCGCGACCACGATCTCGCCTATTGCCTCGGTGAATGCGAATTATTGGAGAGAGCACGGCCTGACGAGAGACGTTCGGCGCGGTTTTATTCGTTCACCGTGACCACGATCTCGCCTATTGCCTCGGTGTGAAAGCGAATTATTGGAGAGAGCACGGCCTGACGAGAGACGTTTGGCGCCGTTTTTATTCGTTCACCGTGACCACGATCTCGCCTATTGCCTCGGTGAAAGCGAATTATTGGAGAGAGCACGGCCTGACGAGAGACGTTCGGCGCGGTTTTATTCGTTCACCGTGACCACGATCTTGCCTATTGCCTCGGTGAAAGCGAATTATTGGAGAGAGCACGGCCTGACGAGAGACGTTTGGCGCCGTTTTATTCGTTCACCGTGACCACGATCTCGCCTATTGCCTCGGTGAAAACGAATTATTGGAGAGAGCACGGCCTGACGAGAGACGTTCGGCGCGGTTTTATTCGTTCACCGTGACCACGATCTCGCCTATTGCCTCGGTGAAAGCAAATTATTGGAGAGAGCACGGCCTGACGAGAGACGTTTGGCGCGGTTTTATTCGTTCACCGTGACCACGATCTCGCCTATTGCCTCGGTGAAAGCGAATTATTGGAGAGAGCACGGCCTGACGAGAGACGTTTGGCGCGGTTTTATTCGTTCACCGTGACCACGATCTCGCCTATTGCCTCGGTGAAAGCGAATTATTGGAGAGAGCACGGATTGACGAGAGACGTTCGGCGCGGTTTTATTCGTTCACCGTGACCACGATCTCGCCTATTGCCTCGGTGAAAGCGAATTATTGGAGAGAGCACGGCCTGACGAGAGACGTTTGGCGCGGTTTTATTCGTTCACCGTGACCACGATCTCGCCTATTGCCTCGGTGAAAGCGAATTATTGGAGAGAGCACGGCCTGACGAGAGACGTTCGGCGCGGTTTTATTCGTTCACCGTGACCACGATCTCGCCTATTGCCTCGGTGAATGCGAATTATTGGAGAGAGCACGGCCTGACGAGAGACGTTTGGCGCGGTTTTATTCGTTCACCGTGACCACGATCTCGCC
The DNA here is from genome assembly GCF_016920785.2 of Ixodes scapularis. Classification (NCBI taxonomy): domain Eukaryota; kingdom Metazoa; phylum Arthropoda; class Arachnida; order Ixodida; family Ixodidae; genus Ixodes; species Ixodes scapularis. The sequence goes on along the minus strand of NW_024610410.1, from coordinate 44,969 downwards.
TATTGCCTCGGTGAAAGCGAATTATTGGAGAGAGCACGGCCTGACGAGAGACGTTTGGCGCGGTTTTATTCGTTCACCGTGACCACGATCTCGCCTATTGCCTCGGTGAAAGCGAATTATTGAAGAGAGCACGGCCTGACGAGAGGCGTTCGGCGCGGTTTTATTCGTTCACCGTGACCACGATCTCGCCTATTGCCTCGGTGAAAGCGAATTATTGGAGAGAGCACAGCCTGACGAGAGACGTTCGGCGCGGTTTTATTCGTTCACCGTGACCACGATCTCGCCTATTGCCTCGGTGAAAGCGAATTATTGGAGAGAGCACGGCCTGACGAGAGACGTTTGGCGCCGTTTTATTCGTTCACCATGACCACGATCTCGCCTATTGCCTCGGTGAAAGCGAATTATTGGAGAGAGCACGGCCTGACGAGAGACGTTCGGCGCGGTTTTATTCGTTCACCGTGACCACGATCTCGCCCATTGCCTCGGTGAAAGCGAATTATTGGAGAGAGCACGGCCTGACGAGAGACGTTTGGCGCCGTTTTATTCGTTCACCGTGACCACGATCTCGCCTATTGCCTCGTTGAAAGCGAATTATTGGAGAGAGCACGGCCTGACGAGAGACGTTCGGCGCGGTTTTATTCGTTCACCGTGACCACAATCTCGCCTATTGCCTCGGTGAAAGCGAATTATTGGAGAGAGCACGGCCTGACGAGAGACGTTCGGCGCGGTTTTATTCGTTCACCGTGACCACGATCTCGCCTATTGCCTCGGTGAAAGCGAATTATTGGAGAGAGCACGGCCTGAAGAGAGACGTTTGGCGCCGTTTTATTCGTTCACCGTGACCACAATCTCGCCTATTGCCTCGGTGAAAGCGAATTATTGGAGAGACCACGGCCTGACGAGAGACGTTCGGCGCGGTTTTATTCGTTCACCGTGACCACGATCTCGCCTATTGCCTCGGTGAAAGCGAATTATTGGAGAGAGCACGGCCTGACGAGAGACGTTCGGCGCGGTTTTATTCGTTCACCGTGACCACGATCTCGCCTATTGCCTCGGTGAAAGCGAATTATTGGAGAGAGCACGGCCTGACGAGAGACGTTTGGCGCGGTTTTATTCGTTCACCGTGACCACGATCTCGCCTATTGCCTCGGTGAAAGCGAATTATTGGAGAGAGCACGGCCTGACGAGAGACGTTCGGCGCGGTTTTATTCGTTCACCGTGACCACGATCTCGCCTATTGCCTCGGTGAAAACGAATTATTGGAGAGAGCACGGCCTGACGAGAGACGTTTGGCGCCGTTTTATTCGTTCACCGTGACCACGATCTCGCCTATTGCCTCGGTGAAAGCGAATTATTGGAGAGAGCACGGCCTGACGAGAGACGTTTGGTGCGGTTTTATTCGTTCACCGTGACCACGATCTCGCCTATTGCCTCGGTGAAAGCGAATTATTGGAGAGAGCACGGCCTGACGAGAGACGTTTGGCGCGGTTTTATTCGTTCACCGTGACCACGATCTCGCCTATTGCCTCGGTGAAAGCGAATTATTGGAGAGAGCACGGCCTGACGAGAGACGTTTGGCGCGGTTTTATTCGTTCACCGTGACCACGATCTCGCCTATTGCCTCGGTGAAAGCGAATTATTGGAGAGAGCACGGCCTGACGAGAGACGTTTGGCGCGGTTTTATTCGTTCACCGTGACCACGATCTTGCCTATTGCCTCGGTGAAAGCGAATTATTGGAGAGAGCACGGCCTGACGAGAGACGTTTGGCGCCGTTTTATTCGTTCACCGTGACCACGATCTCGCCTATTGCCTCGGTGAAAGCGAATTATTGGAGAGAGCACGGCCTGACGAGAGACGTTTGGCGCGGTTTTATTCGTTCACCGTGACCACGATCTCGCCTATTGCCTCGGTGAAAGCGAATTATTGGAGAGAGCACGGCCTGACGAGAGACGTTTGGCGCGGTTTTATTCGTTCACCGTGACCACGATCTCGCCTATTGCCTCGGTGAAAGCGAATTATTGGAGAGAGCACGGCCTGACGAGAGACGTTTGGCGCGGTTTTATTCGTTCACCGTGACCACGATCTCGCCTATTGCCTCGGTGAAAGCGAATTATTGGAGAGAGCACGGCCTGACGAGAGACGTTTGGCACGGTTTTATTCGTTCACCGTGACCACGATCTCGCCTATTGCCTCGGTGAAAGCGAATTATTGGAGAGAGCACGGCCTCACGAGAGACGTTTGGCGCGGTTTTATTCGTTCACCGTGACCACGATCTCGCCTATTGCCTCGGTGAAAGCGAATTATTGGAGAGAGCACGGCCTGACGAGAGACGTTTGGCGCGGTTTTATTCGTTCACCGTGACCACGATCTCGCCTATTGCCTCGGTGAAAGCGAATTATTGGAGAGAGCACGGATTGACGAGAGACGTTCGGCGCGGTTTTATTCGTTCACCGTGACCACGATCTCGCCTATTGCCTCGGTGAAAGCGAATTATTGGAGAGAGCACGGCCTGACGAGAGACGTTTGGCGCGGTTTTATTCGTTCACCGTGACCACGATCTCGCCTATTGCCTCGGTGAAAGCGAATTATTGGAGAGAGCACGGCCTGACGAGAGACGTTCGGCGCGGTTTTATTCGTTCACCGTGACCACGATCTCGCCTATTGCCTCGGTGAAAGCGAATTATTGGAGAGAGCACGGCCTGACGAGAGACGTTCGGCGCGGTTTTATTCGTTCACCGTGACCACGATCTCGCCTATTGCCTCGGTGAAAGCGAATTATTGGAGAGAGCACGGCCTGACGAGAGACGTTTGGCGCGGTTTTATTCGTTCACCGTGACCACGATCTCGCCTATTGCCTCGGTGAAAGCGAATTATTGGAGAGAGCACGGCCTGACGAGAGACGTTTGGCGCCGTTTTATTCGTTCACCGTGACCACGATCTCGCCTATTGCCTCGGTGAAAGCGAATTATTGGAGAGAACACGGCCTGACGAGAGACGTTTGGCGCGGTTTTATTCGTTCACCGTGACCACGATCTCGCCTATTGCCTCGGTGAAAGCGAATTATTGGAGAGAGCACGGCCTGACGAGAGACGTTTGGCGCCGTTTTATTTGTTCACCGTGACCACGATCTCGCCTATTGCCTCGGTGAAAGCGAATTATTGGAGAGAGCACGGCCTGACGAGAGACGTTCGGCGCGGTTTTATTCGTTCACCGTGACCACGATCTCGCCTATTGCCTCGGTGAAAGCGAATTATTGGAGAGAGCACGGCCTGACGAGAGACGTTTGGCGCCGTTTTATTCGTTCACCGCTACCACGATCTCGCCTATTGCCTCGGTGAAAGCGAATTATTGGAGAGAGCACGGCCTGACGAGAGACGTTCGGCGCGGTTTTATTCGTTTACCGTGACCACGATCTCGCCTATTGCCTCGGTGAAAGCGAATTATTGGAGAGAGCACGGCCTGACGAGAGACGTTCGACGCGGTTTTATTCGTTCACCGTGACCACGATCTCGCCTATTGCCTCGGTGAAAGCGAATTTTTGGAGAGAGCACGGCCTGACGAGAGACGTTCGGCGCGGTTTTATTCGTTCACCGTGACCACGATCTCGCCTATTGCCTCGGTGAAAGCGAATTATTGGAGAGAGCACGGCCTGACGAGAGACGTTTGGCGCGGTTTTATTCGTTCACCGTGACCACGATCTCGCCTATTGCCTCGGTGAAAGCGAATTATTGGAGAGAGCACGGCCTGACGAGAGACGTTCGGCGCGGTTTTATTCGTTCACCGTGACCACGATCTCGCATATTGCCTCGGTGAAAGCGAATTATTGGAGAGAGCACGGCCTGACGAGAGACGTTTGGCGCCGTTTTATTCGTTCACCGTGACCACGATCTCGCCTATTGCCTCGGTGAAAGCGAATTATTGGAGAGAGCACGGCCTGACGAGAGACGTTCGGCGCGGTTTTATTCGTTCACCGTGACCACGATCTCGCATATTGCCTCGGTGAAAGCGAAATATTGGAGAGAGCACGGCCTGACGAGAGACGTTTGGCGCCGTTTTATTCGTTCACCGTGACCACGATCTCGCCTATTGCCTCGGTGAAAGCGAATTATTGGAGAGAGCACGGCCTGACGAGAGACGTTCGGCGCGGTTTTATTCGTTCACCGTGACCACGATCTCGCCTATTGCCTCGGTGAAAGCGAATTATTGGAGAGAGCACGGCCTGACGAGAGACGTTTGGCGCCGTTTTATTCGTTCACCGTGACCACGATCTCGCCTATTGCCTCGGTGAAAGCGAATTATTGGAGAGAGCACGGCCTGACGAGAGACGTTCGGCGCGGTTTTATTCGTTCACCGTGACCACGATCTCGCCTATTGCCTCGGTGAAAGCGAATTATTGGAGAGAGCACGGCCTGACGAGAGACGTTTGGCGCGGTTTTATTCGTTCACCGTGACCACGATCTCGCCTATTGCCTCGGTGAAAGCGAATTATTGGAGAGAGCACGGCCTGACGAGAGACGTTCGGCGCGGTTTTATTCGTTCACCGTGACCACGATCTCGCCTATTGCCTCGGTGAAAGCGAATTATTGGAGAGAGCACGGCCTGACGAGAGACGTTCGGCGCGGTTTTATTCGTTCACCGTGACCACGATCTCGCCTATTGCCTCGGTGAAAGCGAATTATTGGAGAGAGCACGGCCTGACGAGAGACGTTCAGCGCGGTTTTATTCGTTCACCGTGACCACGATCTCGCCTATTGCCTCGGTGAAAGCGAATTATTGGAGAGAGCACGGCCTGACGAGAGACGTTTGGCGCGGTTTTATTCGTTCACCGCGACCACGATCTCGCCTATTGCCTCGGTGAATGCGAATTATTGGAGAGAGCACGGCCTGACGAGAGACGTTCGGCGCGGTTTTATTCGTTCACCGTGACCACGATCTCGCCTATTGCCTCGGTGAAAGCGAATTATTGGAGAGAGCACGGCCTGACGAGAGACGTTTGGCGCCGTTTTATTCGTTCACCGTGACCACGATCTCGCCTATTGCCTCGGTGAAAGCGAATTATTGGAGAGAGCACGGCCTGACGAGAGACGTTCGGCGCGGTTTTATTCGTTCACCGTGACCACGATCTTGCCTATTGCCTCGGTGAAAGGAAAGCGAATTATTGGAGAGAGCACGGCCTGACGAGAGACGTTCGGCGCGGTTTTATTCGTTCACCGTGACCACGATCTCGGCTATTGCCTCGGTGAAAGCGAATTATTGGAGAGAGCACGGCCTGACGAGAGACGTTCGGCGCGGTTTTATTCGTTCACCGTGACCACGATCTCGGCTATTGCCTCGGTGAAAGCGAATTATTGGAGAGAGCACGGCCTGACGAGAGACGTTCGGCGCGGTTTTATTCGTTCACCGTGACCACAATCTCGGCTATTGCCTCGGTGAAAGCGAATTATTGGAGAGAGCACGGCCTGACGAGAGACGTTCGGCGCGGTTTTATTCGTTCACCGTGACCACGATCTCGGCTATTGCCTCGGTGAAAGCGAATTATTGGAGAGAGCACGGCCTGACGAGAGACGTTTGGCGCGGTTTTATTCGTTCACCGTGACCACGATCTCGGCTATTGCCTCGGTGAAAGCGAATTATTGGAGAGAGCACGGCCTGACGAGAGACGTTCGGCGCGGTTTTATTCGTTCACCGTGACCACGATCTCGGCTATTGCCTCGGTGAAAGCGAATTATTGGAGAGAGCACGGCCTGACGAGAGACGTTCGGCGCGGTTTTTTTTCGTTCACCGTGACCACGATCTCGGCTATTGCCTCGGTGAAAGCGAATTATTGGAGAGAGCACGGCCTGACGAGAGACGTTCGGCGCGGTTTTATTCGTTCACCGTGACCACGATCTCGGCTATTGCCTCGGTGAAAGCGAATTATTGGAGAGAGCACGGCCTGACGAGAGACGTTCGGCGCGGTTTTATTCGTTCACCGTGACCACGATCTCGGCTATTGCCTCGGTGAATGCGAATTATTGGAGAGAGCACGGCCTGACGAGAGACGTTCGGCGCGGTTTTATTCGTTCACCGTGACCACGATCTCGGCTATTGCCTCGGTGAAAGCGAATTATTGGAGAGAGCACGGCCTGACGAGAGACGTTCGGCGCGGTTTTATTCGTTCACCGTGACCACGATCTCGGCTATTGCCTCGGTGAAAGCGAATTATTGGAGAGAGCACGGCCTGACGAGAGACGTTCGGCGCGGTTTTATTCGTTCACCGTGACCACGATCTCGGCTATTGCCTCGGTGAATGCGAATTATTGGAGAGAGCACGGCCTGACGAGAGACGTTCGGCGCGGTTTTATTCGTTCACCGTGACCACGATCTCGGCTATTGCCTCGGTGAAAGCGAATTATTGGAGAGAGCACGGCCTGACGAGAGACGTTCGGCGCGGTTTTATTCGTTCTTCGTGAACACGATCTCGGCTATTGCCTCGGTGAAAGCGAATTATTGGAGAGAGCACGGCCTGACGAGAGACGTTCGGCGCGGTTTTATTCGTTCACCGTGACCACGATCTCGGCTATTGCCTCGGTGAAAGCGAATTATTGGAGAGAGCACGGCCTGACGAGGGACGTTCGGCGCGGTTTTATTCGTTCACCGTGACCACGATCTCGGCTATTGCCTCGGTGAAAGCGAATTATTGGAGAGAGCACGGCCTGACGAGAGACGTTCGGCGCGGTTTTATTCGTTCACCGTGACCACGATCTCGGCTATTGCCTCGGTGAAAGCGAATTATTGGAGAGAGCACGGCCTGACGAGAGACGTTCGGCGCGGTTTTATTCGTTCACCGTGAACACGATCTCGGCTATTGCCTCGGTGAAAGCGAATTATTGGAGAGAGCACGACCTGACGAGAGACGTTCGGCGCGGTTTTATTCGTTCACCGTGACCACGATCTCGGCTATTGCCTCGGTGAATGCGAATTATTGGAGAGAGCACGGCCTGACGAGGGACGTTCGGCGCGGTTTTATTCGTTCACCGTGACCACGATCTCGGCTATTGCCTCGGTGAAAGCGAATTATTGGAGAGAGCACGGCCTGACGAGAGACGTTCGGCGCGGTTTTATTCGTTCACCGTGACCACGATCTCGGCTATTGCCTCGGTGAAAGCGAATTATTGGAGAGAGCACGGCCTGACGAGAGACGTTCGGCGCGGTTTTATTCGTTCACCGTGACCACGATCTCGGCTATTGCCTCGGTGAAAGCGAATTATTGGAGAGAGCACGGCCTGACGAGAGACGTTCGGCGCGGTTTTATTCGTTCACCGTGACCACAATCTCGGCTATTGCCTCGGTGAAAGCGAATTATTGGAGAGAGCACGGCCTGACGAGAGACGTTCGGCGCGGTTTTATTCGTTCACCGTGACCACGATCTCGGCTATTGCCTCGGTGAAAGCGAATTATTGGAGAGAGCACGGCCTGACGAGAGACGTTTGGCGCGGTTTTATTCGTTCACCGTGACCACGATCTCGGCTATTGCCTCGGTGAAAGCGAATTATTGGAGAGAGCACGGCCTGACGGGAGACGTTCGGCGCGGTTTTATTCGTTCACCGTGACCACGACCTCGGCTATTGCCTCGGTGAAAGCGAATTATTGGAGAGAGCACGGCCTGACGAGAGACGTTCGGCGCGGTTTTATTCGTTCACCGTGACCACGATCTCGGCTATTGCCTCGGTGAAAGCGAATTATTGGAGAGAGCACGGCCTGACGAGAGACGTTCGGCGCGGTTTTATTCGTTCACCGTGACCACGATCTCGGCTATTGCCTCGGTGAAAGCGAATTATTGGAGAGAGCACGGCCTGACGAGAGACGTTCGGCGCGGTTTTATTCGTTCACCGTGACCACGATCTCGGCTATTGCCTCGGTGAATGCGAATTATTGGAGAGAGCACGGCCTGACGAGAGACGTTCGGCGCGGTTTTATTCGTTCACCGTGACCACGATCTCGGCTATTGCCTCGGTGAAAGCGAATTATTGGAGAGAGCACGGCCTGACGAGAGACGTTCGGCGCGGTTTTATTCGTTCACCGTGAACACGATCTCGGCTATTGCCTCGGTGAAAGCGAATTATTGGAGAGAGCACGGCCTGACGAGAGACGTTCGGCGCGGTTTTATTCGTTCACCGTGACCACGATCTCGGCTATTGCCTCGGTGAAAGCGAATTATTGGAGAGAGCACGGCCTGACGAGGGACGTTCGGCGCGGTTTTATTCGTTCACCGTGACCACGATCTCGGCTATTGCCTCGGTGAAAGCGAATTATTGGAGAGAGCACGGCCTGACGAGAGACGTTCGGCGCGGTTTTATTCGTTCACCGTGACCACGATCTCGGCTATTGCCTCGGTGAAAGCGAATTATTGGAGAGAGCACGGCCTGACGAGAGACGTTCGGCGCGGTTTTATTCGTTCACCGTGACCACGATCTCGGCTATTGCCTCGGTGAAAGCGAATTATTGGAGAGAGCACGGCCTGACGAGAGACGTTCGGCGCGGTTTTATTCGTTCACCGTGACCACGATCTCGGCTATTGCCTCGGTGAAAGCGAATTATTGGAGAGAGCACGGCCTGACGAGAGACGTTCGGCGCGGTTTTATTCGTTCACCGTGACCACGATCTCGGCTATTGCCTCGGTGAAAGCGAATTATTGGAGAGAGCACGGCCTGACGAGAGACGTTCGGCGCGGTTTTATTCGTTCACCGTGACCACGATCTCGGCTATTGCCTCGGTGAAAGCGAATTATTGGAGAGAGCACGGCCTGACGAGAGACGTTCGGCGCGGTTTTATTCGTTCACCGTGACCACGATCTCGGCTATTGCCTCGGTGAAAGCGAATTATTGGAGAGAGCACGGCCTGACGAGAGACGTTCGGCGCGGTTTTATTCGTTCACCGTGACCACGATCTCGGCTATTGCCTCGGTGAAAGCGAATTATTGGAGAGAGCACGGCCTGACGAGAGACGTTCGGCGCGGTTTTATTCGTTCACCGTGACCACGATCTCGGCTATTGCCTCGGTGAAAGCGAATTATTGGAGAGAGCACGGCCTGACGAGAGACGTTCGGCGCGGTTTTATTCGTTCACCGTGACCACGATCTCGGCTATTGCCTCGGTGAAAGCGAATTATTGGAGAGAGCACGGCCTGACGAGAGACGTTCGGCGCGGTTTTATTCGTTCACCGTGACCACGATCTCGGCTATTGCCTCGGTGAAAGCGAATTATTGGAGAGAGCACGGCCTGACGAGAGACGTTCGGCGCGGTTTTATTCGTTCACCGTGACCACGATCTCGGCTATTGCCTCGGTGAAAGCGAATTATTGGAGAGAGCACGGCCTGACGAGAGACGTTCGGCGCGGTTTTATTCGTTCACCGTGACCACGATCTCGGCTATTGCCTCGGTGAAAGCGAATTATTGGAGAGAGCACGGCCTGACGAGAGACGTTCGGCGCGGTTTTATTCGTTCACCGTGAACACGATCTCGGCTATTGCCTCGGTGAAAGCGAATTATTGGAGAGAGCACGGCCTGACGAGAGACGTTCGGCGCGGTTTTATTCGTTCACCGTGACCACGATCTCGGCTATTGCCTCGGTGAAAGCGAATTATTGGAGAGAGCACGGCCTGACGAGAGACGTTCGGCGCGGTTTTATTCGTTCACCGTGACCACGATCTCGGCTATTGCCTCGGTGAAAGCGAATTATTGGAGAGAGCACGGCCTGACGAGAGACGTTCGGCGCGGTTTTATTCGTTCACCGTGACCACGATCTCGGCTATTGCCTCGGTGAAAGCGAATTATTGGAGAGAGCACGGCCTGACGAGAGACGTTCGGCGCGGTTTTATTCGTTCACCGTGACCACGATCTCGGCTATTGCCTCGGTGAAAGCGAATTATTGGAGAGAGCACGGCCTGACGAGAGACGTTCGGCGCGGTTTTATTCGTTCACCGTGACCACGATCTCGGCTATTGCCTCGGTGAAAGCGAATTATTGGAGAGAGCACGGCCTGACGAGAGACGTTCGGCGCGGTTTTATTCGTTCACCGTGACCACGATCTCGGCTATTGCCTCGGTGAAAGCGAATTATTGGAGAGAGCACGGCCTGACGAGAGACGTTCGGCGCGGTTTTATTCGTTCACCGTGACCACGATCTCGGCTATTGCCTCGGTGAAAGCGAATTATTGGAGAGAGCACGGCCTGACGAGAGACGTTCGGCGCGGTTTTATTCGTTCACCGTGACCACGATCTCGGCTATTGCCTCGGTGAAAGCGAATTATTGGAGTGAGCACGGCCTGACGAGAGACGTTCGGCGCGGTTTTATTCGTTCACCGTGACCACGATCTCGGCTATTGCCTCGGTGAAAGCGAATTATTGGAGAAAGCACGGCCTGACGAGAGACGTTCGGCGCGGTTTTATTCGTTCACCGTGACCACGATCTCGGCTATTGCCTCGGTGAAAGCGAATTATTGGAGAGAGCACGGCCTGACGAGAGACATTCGGCGCGGTTTTATTCGTTCACCGTGACCACGATCTCGGCTATTGCCTCGGTGAAAGCGAATTATTGGAGAGAGCACGGCCTGACGAGAGACGTTTGGCGCGGTTTTATTCGTTCACCGTGACCACGATCTCGGCTATTGCCTCGGTGAAAGCGAATTATTGGAGAGAGCACGGCCTGACGAGAGACGTTCGGCGCGGTTTTATTCGTTCACCGTCACCACGATCTCGGCTATTGCCTCGGTGAAAGCGAATTATTGGAGAGAGCACGGCCTGACGAGAGACGTTTGGCGCGGTTTTATTCGTTCACCGTGACCACGATCTCGGCTATTGCCTCGGTGAAAGCGAATTATTGGAGAGAGCACGGCCTGACGAGAGACGTTTGGCGCGGTTTTATTCGTTCACCGTGACCACAATCTCGGCTATTGCCTCGGTGAAAGCGAATTATTGGAGAGAGCACGGCCTGACGAGAGACGTTTGGCGCGGTTTTATTCGTTCACCGTGACCACGATCTCGGCTATTGCCTCGGTGAAAGCGAATTATTGGAGAGAGCACGGCCTGACGAGAGACGTTCGGCGCGGTTTTATTCGTTCACCGTGACCACGATCTCGGCTATTGCCTCGGTAAAAGCGAATTACTGGAGAGAGCACGGCCTGACGAGAGACGTTTGGCGCGGTTTTATTCGTTCACCGTGACCACGATCTCGGCTATTGCCTCGGTGAAAGCGAATTATTGGAGAGAGCACGGCCTGACGAGAGACGTTTGGCGCGGTTTTATTCGTTCACCGTGACCACGATCTCGGCTATTGCCTCGGTGAAAGCGAATTATTGGAGAGAGCACGGCCTGACGAGAGACGTTTGGCGCGGTTTTATTCGTTCACCGTGACCACGATCTCGGCTATTGCCTCGGTGAAAGCGAATTATTGGAGAGAGCACGGCCTGACGAGAGACGTTTGGCGCGGTTTTATTCGTTCACCGTGACCACGATCTCGGCTATTGCCTCGGTGAAAGCGAATTATTGGAGAGAGCACGGCCTGACGAGAGACGTTTGGCGCGGTTTTATTCGTTCACCGTGACCACGATCTCGGCTATTGCCTCGGTGAAAGCGAATTATTGGAGAGAGCACGGCCTGACGAGAGACGTTCGGCGCGGTTTTATTCGTTCATCGTGACCACGATCTCGGCTATTGCCTCGGTGAAAGCGAATTATTGGAGAGAGCACGGCCTGACGAGAGACGTTTGGCGCGGTTTTATTCGTTCACCGTGACCACGATCTCGGCTATTGCCTCGGTGAAAGCGAATTATTGGAGAGAGCACGGCCTGACGAGAGACGTTTGGCGCGGTTTTATTCGTTCACCGTGACCACGATCTCGGCTATTGCCTCGGTGAAAGCGAATTATTGGAGAGAGCACGGCCTGACGAGAGACGTTTGGCGCGGTTTTATTCGTTCACCGTGACCACGATCTCGGCTATTGCCTCGGTGAAAGCGAATTATTGGAGAGAGCACGGCCTGACGAGAGACGTTTGGCGCGGTTTTATTCGTTCACCGTGACCATGATCTCGGCTATTGCCTCGGTGAAAGCGAATTATTGGAGAGAGCACGGCCTGACGAGAGACGTTTGGCGCGGTTTTATTCGTTCACCGTGACCACGATCTCGGCTATTGCCTCGGTGAAAGCGAATTATTGGAGAGAGCACGGCCTGACGAGAGACGTTTGGCGCGGTTTTATTCGTTCACCGTGACCACGATCTCGGCTATTGCCTCGGTGAAAGCGAATTATTGGAGAGAGCACGGCCTGACGAGAGACGTTCGGCGCGGTTTTATTCGTTCACCGTGACCACGATCTCGGCTATTGCCTCGGTGAAAGCGAATTATTGGAGAGAGCGCGGCCTGACGAGAGACGTTTGGCGCGGTTTTATTCGTTCACCGTGACCACGATCTCGGCTATTGCCTCGGTGAAAGCGAATTATTGGAGAGAGCACGGCCTGACGAGAGACGTTTGGCGCGGTTTTATTCGTTCACCGTGACCACGATCTCGGCTATTGCCTCGGTGAAAGCGAATTATTGGAGAGAGCACGGCCTGACGAGAGACGTTTGGCGCCGTTTTATTCGTTCACCGTGACCACGATCTCGGCTATTGCCTCGGTGAAAGCGAATTATTGGAGAGAGCACGGCCTGACGAGAGACGTTTGGCGCGGTTTTATTCGTTCACCGTGACCACGATCTCGGCTATTGCCTCGGTGAAAGCGAATTATTGGAGAGAGTACGGCCTGACGAGAGACGTTTGGCGCGGTTTTATTCGTTCACCGTGACCACGATCTCGGCCATCGCCTCGGTGAAAGCGAATTATTGGAGAGAGCACGGCCTGACGAGAGACGTTTGGCGCGGTTTTATTCGTTCACCGTGACCACGATCTCGGCTATTGCCTCGGTGAAAGCGAATTATTGGAGAGAGCACGGCCTGACGAGAGACGTTCGGCGCGGTTTTATTCGTTCACCGTGACCACGATCTCGGCTATTGCCTCGGTGAAAGCGAATTATTGGAGAGAGCACGGCCTGACGAGAGACGTTTGGCGCGGTTTTATTCGTTCACCGTGACCACGATCTCGGCTATTGCCTCGGTGAAAGCGAATTATTGGAGAGAGCACGGCCTGACGAGAGACGTTCGGCGCGGTTTTATTCGTTCACCGTGACCACGATCTCGGCTATTGCCTCGGTGAAAGCGAATTATTGGAGAGAGCACGGCCTGACGAGAGACGTTCGGCGCGGTTTTATTCGTTCACCGTGACCACGATCTCGGCTATTGCCTCGGTGAAAGCGAATTATTGGAGAGAGCACGGCCTGACGAGAGACGTTTGGCGCGGTTTTATTCGTTCACCGTGACCACGATCTCGGCTATTGCCTTGGTGAAAGCGAATTATTGGAGAGAGCACGGCCTGACGAGAGACGTTTGGCGTGGTTTTATTCGCTCACCGTGACCACGATCTCGGCTATTGCCTCGGTGAAAGCGAATTATTGGAGAGAGCACGGCCTGACGAGAGACGTTGGCCGCGGTTTTATTCGTTCACCGTGACCACGATCTCGGCTATTGCCTCGGTGAAAGCGAATTATTGGAGAGAGCACGGCCTGACGAGAGACGTTTGGCGCGGTTTTATTCGTTCACCGTGACCACGATCTCGGCTATTGCCTCGGTGAAAGCGAATTATTGGAGAGAGCACGGCCTGACGAGAGACGTTTGGCGCGGTTTTATTCGTTCACCGTGACCACGATCTCGGCTATTGCCTCGGTGAAAGCGAATTATTGGAGAGAGCACGGCCTGACGAGAGACGTTTGGCGCCGTTTTATTCGTTCACCGTGACCACGATCTCGGCTATTGCCTCGGTGAAAGCGAATTATTGGAGAGAGCACGGCCTGACGAGAGACGTTTGGCGCGGTTTTATTCGTTCACCGTGACCACGATCTCGGCTATTGCCTCGGTGAAAGCGAATTATTGGAGAGAGCACGGCCTGACGAGAGACGTTTGGTGCGGTTTTATTCGTTCACCGTGACCACGATCTCGGCCATTGCCTCGGTGAAAGCGAATTATTGGAGAGAGCACGGCCTGACGAGAGACGTTTGGCGCGGTTTTATTCGTTCACCGTGACCACGATCTCGGCTATTGCCTCGGTGAAAGCGAATTATTGGAGAGAGCACGGCCTGACGAGAGACGTTCGGCGCGGTTTTATTCGTTCACCGTGACCACGATCTCGGCTATTGCCTCGGTGAAAGCGAATTATTGGAGAGAGCACGGCCTGACGAGAGACGTTTGGCGCGGTTTTATTCGTTCACCGTGACCACGATCTCGGCTATTGCCTCGGTGAAAGCGAATTATTGGAGAGAGCACGGCCTGACGAGAGACGTTCGGCGCGGTTTTATTCGTTCACCGTGACCACGATCTCGGCTATTGCCTCGGTGAAAGCGAATTATTGAACAGAGCACGGCCTGACGAGAGACGTTCGGCGCGGTTTTATTCGTTCACCGTGACCACGATCTCGGCTATTGCCTCGGTGAAAGCGAATTATTGGAGAGAGCACGGCCTGACGAGAGACGTTTGGCGCGGTTTTATTCGTTCACCGTGACCACGATCTCGGCTATTGCCTCGGTGAAAGCGAATTATTGGAGAGAGCACGGCCTGACGAGAGACGTTTGGCGTGGTTTTATTCGCTCACCGTGACCACGATCTCGGCTATTGCCCCGGTGAAAGCGAATTATTGGAGAGAGCACGGCCTGACGAGAGACGTTTGGCGCCGTTTTATTCGTTCACCGTGACCACGATCTCGGCTATTGCCTCGGTGAAAGCGAATTATTGGAGAGAGCACGGCCTGACGAGAGACGTTTGGCGAGGTTTTATTCGTTCACCGTGACCACGATCTCGGCTATTGCCTCGGTGAAAGCGAATTATTGGAGAGAGCACGGCCTGACGAGAGTCGTTTGGCGCGGTTTTATTCGTTCACCGTGACCACGATCTCGGCTATTGCCCCGGTGAAAGCGAAATATTGGAGAGAGCACGGCCTGACGAGAGACGTTTGGCGCGGTTTTATTCGTTCACCGTGACCACGATCTCGGCTATTGCCTCGGTGAAAGCGAATTATTGGAGAGAGCACGGCCTGACGAGAGACGTTCGGCGCGGTTTTATTCGTTCACCGTGACCACGATCTCGGCTATTGCCTCGGTGAAAGCGATTTATTGGAGAGAGCACGGCCTGACGAGAGACGTTCGGCGCGGTTTTATTCGTTCACCGTGACCACGATCTCGGCTATTGCCTCGGTGAAAGCGAATTATTGGAGAGAGCACGGCCTGACGAGAGACGTTCGGCGCCGTTTTATTCGTTCACCGTGACCACGATCTCGGCTATTGCCTCGGTGAAAGCGAATTATTGGAGAGAGCACGGCCTGACGAGAGACGTTTGGCGCGATTTTATTCGTTCACCGTGACCACGATCTCGGCTATTGCCTCGGTGAAAGCGAATTATTGGAGAGAGCACGGCCTGATGAGAGACGTTTGGCGCGGTTTTATTCGTTCACCGTGACCACGATCTCGGCTATTGCCTCGGTGAAAGCGAATTATTGGAGAGAGCACGGCCTGACGAGAGACGTTTGGCGTGGTTTTATTCGTTCACCGTGACCACGATCTCGGCTATTGCCTCGGTGAAAGCGAATTATTGGAGAGAGCACGGCCTGACGAGAGACGTTCGGCGCGGTTTTATTCGTTCACCGTGACCACGATCTCGGCTATTGCCTCGGTGAAAGCGAATTACTGGAGAGAGCACGGCCTGACGAGAGACGTTTGGCGCGGTTTTATTCGTTCACCGTGACCACGATCTCGGCTATTGCCTCGGTGAAAGCGAATTATTGGAGAGAGCACGGCCTGACGAGAGACGTTCGGCGCGGTTTTATTCGTTCACCGTGACCACGATCTCGGCTATTGCCTCGGTGAAAGCGAATTATTGGAGAGAGCACGGCCTGACGAGAGACGTTCGGCGCGGTTTTATTCGTTCACCGTGACCACGATCTCGGCTATTGCCTCGGTGAAAGCGAATTATTGGAGAGAGCACGGCCTGACGAGAGACGTTTGGCGCGGTTTTATTCGTTCACCGTGACCACGATCTCGGCTTTTGCCTCGGTGAAAGCGAATTATTGGAGAGAGCACGGCCTGACGAGAGACGTTTGGCGCGGTTTTATTCGTTCACCGTGACCACGATCTCGGCTATTGCCTCGGTGAAAGCGAATTATTGGAGAGAGCACGGCCTGACGAGAGACGTTTGGCGCGGTTTTATTCGTTCACCGTGACCATGATCTCGGCTATTGCCTCGGTGAAAGCGAATTATTGGAGAGAGCACGGCCTGACGAGAGACGTTTGGCGCGGTTTTATTCGTTCACCGTGACCACGATCTCGGCTATTGCCTCGGTGAAATCGAATTATTGGAGAGAGCACGGCCTGACGAGAGACGTTTGGCGCGGTTTTATTCGTTCACCGTGACCACGATCTCGGCTATTGCCTCGGTGAAAGCGAATTATTGGAGAGAGCACGGCCTGACGAGAGACGTTTGGCGCGGTTTTATTCGTTCACCGTGACCACGATCTCGGCTATTGCCTCGGTGAAAGCGAATTATTGGAGAGAGCACGGCCTGACGAGAGACGTTCGGCGCGGTTTTATTCGTTCACCGTGACCACGATCTCGGCTATTGCCTCGGTGAAAGCGAATTATTGGAGAGAGCACGGCCTGACGAGAGACGTTCGGCGCGGTTTTATTCGTTCACCGTGACCACGATCTCGGCTATTGCCTCGGTGAAAGCGAATTATTGGAGAGAGCACGGCCTGACGAGAGACGTTCGGCGCCGTTTTATTCGTTCACCGTGACCACGATCTCGGCTATTGCCTCGGTGAAAGCGAATTATTGGAGAGAGCACGGCCTGACGAGAGACGTTTGGCGCGGTTTTATTCGTTCACCGTGACCACGATCTCGGCTATTGCCTCGGTGAAAGCGAATTATTGGAGAGAGCACGGCCTGACGAGAGACGTTTGGCGCGGTTTTTATTCGTTCACCGTGACCACGATCTCGGCTATTGCCTCGGTGAAAGCGAATTATTGGAGAGAGCACGGCCTGACGAGAGACGTTTGGCGCGGTTTTATTCGTTCACCGTGACCACGATCTCGGCTATTGCCTCGGTGAAAGCGAATTATTGGAGAGAGCACGGCCTGACGAGAGACGTTCGGCGCGGTTTTATTCGTTCACCATGACCACGATCTCGGCTTTTGCTTCGGTGAAAGCGAATTATTGGAGAGAGCACGGCCTGACGAGAGACGTTTGGCGCGGTTTTATTCGTTCACCGTGACCACGATCTCGGCTATTGCCTCGGTGAAAGCGAATTATTGGAGAGAGCACGGCCTGACGAGAGACGTTTGGCGCGGTTTTATTCGTTCACCGTGACCACGATCTCGGCTATTGCCTCGGTGAAAGCGAATTATTGGAGAGAGCACGGCCTGACGAGAGACGTTTGGCGCGGTTTTATTCGTTCACCGTGACCACGATCTCGGCTATTGCCTCGGTGAAAGCGAATTATTGGAGAGAGCACGGCCTGACGAGAGACGTTTGGCGCGGTTTTATTCGTTCACCGTGACCACGATCTCGGCTATTGCCTCGGTGAAAGCGAATTATTGGAGAGAGCACGGCCTGACGAGAGACGTTCGGCGCGGTTTTATTCGTTCACCGTGACCACGATCTCGGCTATTGCCTCGGTGAAAGCGAATTATTGGAGAGAGCACGGCCTGACGAGAGACGTTTGGCGCGGTTTTATTCGTTCACCGTGACCACGATCTCGGCTATTGCCTCGGTGAAAGCGAATTATTGGAGAGAGCAACGGCCTGACGACAGACGTTTGGCGCGGTTTTATTCGTTCACCGTGACCACGATCTCGGCTATTGCCTCGGTGAAAGCGAATTATTGGAGAGAGCACGGCCTGACGAGAGACGTTTGGCGCGGTTTTATTCGTTCACCGTGACCACGATCTCGGCTATTGCCTCGGTGAAAGCGAATTATTGGAGAGAGCACGGCCTGACGAGAGACGTTTGGCGCGGTTTTATTCGTTCACCGTGACCACGATCTCGGCTATTGCCTCGGTGAAAGCGAATTATTGGAGAGAGCACGGCCTGACGAGAGACGTTTGGCGCGGTTTTATTCGTTCACCATGACCACGATCTCGGCTATTGCCTCGGTGAAAGCGAATTATTGGAGAGAGCACGGCCTGACGAGAGACGTTTGGCGCCGTTTTATTCGTTCACCGTGACCACGATCTCGGCTATTGCCTCGGTGAAAGCGAATTATTGGAGAGAGCACGGAATGACGAGAGACGTTTGGTGCGGTTTTATTCGTTCACCGTGACCACGATCTCGGCTATTGCCTCGGTGAAAGCGAATTATTGGAGAGAGCACGGCCTGACGAGAGACGTTTGGCGCCGTTTTATTCGTTCACCGTGACCACGATCTCGGCTATTGCCTCGGTGAAAGCGAATTATTGGAGAGAGCACTGCCTGACGAGAGACGTTTGGCGCGGTTTTATTCGTTCACCGTGACCACGATCTCGGCTATTGCCTCGGTGAATGCGAATTATTGGAGAGAGCACGGCCTGACGAGAGACGTTTGGCGCCGTTTTATTCGTTCACCGTGACCACGATCTCGGCTATTGCCTCGGTGAAAGCGAATTATTGGAGAGAGCACGGCCTGACGAGAGACGTTTGGCGCCGTTTAATTCGTTCACCGTGACCACGATCTCGGCTATTGCCTCGGTGAAAGCGAATTATTGGAGAGAGCACGGCCTGACGAGAGACGTTTGGCGCGGTTTTATTCGTTCACCGTGACCACGATCTCGGCTATTGCCTCGGTGAAAGCGAATTATTGGAGAGAGCACGGCCTGACGAGAGACGTTTGGCGCCGTTTTATTCGTTCACCGTGACCACGATCTCGGCTATTGCCTCGGTGAAAGCGAATTATTGGAGAGAGCACGGCCTGACGAGAGACGTTTGGCGCGGTTTTATTCGTTCACCGTGACCACGATCTCGGCTATTGCCTCGGTGAAAGCGAATTATTGGAGAGAGCACGGCCTGACGAGAGACGTTTGGCGCGGTTTTATTCGTTCACCTTGACCACGATCTCGGCTATTGCCTCGGTGAAAGCGAATTATTGGAGAGAGCACGGCCTGACGAGAGACGTTTGGCGCCGTTTTATTCGTTCACCGTGACCACGATCTCGGCTATTGCCTCGGTGAAAGCGAATTATTGGAGAGAGCACGGCCTGACGAGAGACGTTTGGCGCGGTTTTATTCGTTCACCGTGACCACGATCTCGGCTATTGCCTCGGTGAAAGCGAATTATTGGAGAGAGCACGGCCTGACGAGAGACGTTTGGCGCCGTTTTATTCGTTCACCGTGACCACGATCTCGGCTATTGCCTCGGTGAAAGCGAATTATTGGAGAGAGCACGGCCTGACGAGAGACGTTTGGCGCGGTTTTATTCGTTCACCGTGACCACGATCTCGGCTATTGCCTCGGTGAAAGCGAATTATGAGAGAGCACGGCCTGACGAGAGACGTTTGGCGCGGTTTTATTCGTTCACCGTGACCACGATCTCGGCTATTGCCTCGGTGAAAGCGAATTATTGGAGAGAGCACGGCCTGACGAGAGACGTTTGGCGCGGTTTTATTCGTTCACCGTGACCACGATCTCGGCTATTGCCTCGGTGAAAGCGAATTATTGGAGAGAGCACGGCCCTGACGAGAGACGTTTGGCGCGGTTTTATTTGTTCACCGTGACCACGATCTCGGCTATTGCCTCGGTGAAAGCGAATTATTGGAGAGAGCACGGCCTGACGAGAGACGTTTGGCGCCGTTTTTATTCGTTCACCGTGACCACGATCTCGGCTATTGCCTCGGTGAAAGCGAATTATTGGAGAGAGCACGGCCTGACGAGAGACGTTTGGCGCGGTTTTATTCGTTCACCGTGACCACGATCTCGGCTATTGCCTCGGTGAAAGCGAATTATTGGAGAGAGCACGGCCTGACGAGAGACGTTTGGCGCGGTTTTATTCGTTCACCGTGACCACGATCTCGGCTATTGCCTCGGTGAAAGCGAATTATTGGAGAGAGCACGGCCTGACGAGAGACGTTTGGCGCCGTTTTATTCGTTCACCGTGACCACGATCTCGGCTATTGCCTCGGTGAAAGCGAATTATTGGAGAGAGCACGGCCTGACGAGAGACGTTTGGCGCGGTTTTATTCGTTCACCGTGACCACGATCTCGGCTATTGCCTCGGTGAAAGCGAATTATTGGAGAGAGCACGGCCTGACGAGAGACGTTTGGCGCGGTTTTATTCGTTCACCGTGACCACGATCTCGGCTATTGCCTCGGTGAAAGCGAATTATTGGAGAGAGCACGGCCTGACGAGAGACGTTTGGCGCCGTTTTATTCGTTCACCGTGACCACGATCTCGGCTATTGCCTCGGTGAAAGCGAATTATTGGAGAGAGCACGGCCTGACGAGAGACGTTTGGCGCGGTTTTATTCGTTCACCGTGACCACGATCTCGGCTATTGCCTCGGTGAAAGCGAATTATTGGAGAGAGCACGGCCTGACGAGAGACGTTTGGCGCGGTTTTATTCGTTCACCGTGACCACGATCTCGGCTATTGCCTCGGTGAAAGCGAATTATTGGAGAGAGCACGGCCTGACGAGAGACGTTTGGCGCCGTTTTATTCGTTCACCGTGACCACGATCTCGGCTATTGCCTCGGTGAAAGCGAATTATTGGAGAGAGCACGGCCTGACGAGAGACGTTTGGCGCGGTTTTATTCGTTCACCGTGACCACGATCTCGGCTATTGCCTCGGTGAAAGCGAATTATTGGAGAGAGCACGGCCTGACGAGAGACGTTTTGGCGCGGTTTTATTCGTTCACCGTGACCACGATCTCGGCTATTGCCTCGGTGAAAGCGAATTATTGGAGAGAGCACGGCCTGACGAGAGACGTTTGGCGCCGTTTTATTCGTTCACCGTGACCACGATCTCGGCTATTGCCTCGGTGAAAGCGAATTATTGGAGAGAGCACGGCCTGACGAGAGACGTTTGGCGCCGTTTTATTCGTTCACCGTGACCACGATCTCGGCTATTGCCTCGGTGAAAGCGAATTATTGGAGAGAGCACGGCCTGACGAGAGACGTTTGGCGCCGTTTTATTCGTTCACCGTGACCACGATCTCGGCTAATGCCTCGGTGAAAGCGAATTATTGGAGAGAGCACGGCCTGACGAGAGACGTTTGGCGCGGTTTTATTCGTTCACCGTGACCACGATCTCGGCTATTGCCTCGGTGAAAGCGCATTATTGGAGAGAGCACGGCCTGACGAGAGACGTTTGGCGCGGTTTTATTCGTTCACCGTGACCACGATCTCGGCTATTGCCTCGGTGAAAGCGAATTATTGGAGAGAGCACGGCCTGACGAGAGACGTTTGGCGCGGTTTTATTCGTTCACCGTGACCACGATCTCGGCTATTGCCTCGGTGAAAGCGAATTATTGGAGAGAGCACGGCCTGACGAGAGACGTTTGGCGCGGTTTTATTCGTTCACCGTGACCACGATCTCGGCTATTGCCTCGGTGAAAGCGAATTATTGGAGAGAGCACGGCCTGACGAGAGACGTTCGGCGCGGTTTTATTCGTTCACCGTGACCACGATCTCGGCTATTGCCTCGGTGAAAGCGAATTATTGGAGAGAGCACGGCCTGACGAGAGACGTTTGGCGCCGTTTTATTCGTTCACCGTGACCACGATCTCGGCTATTGCCTCGGTGAAAGCGAATTATTGGAGAGAGCACGGCCTGACGAGAGACGTTTGGCGCGGTTTTATTCGTTCACCGTGACCACGATCTCGGCTATTGCCTCGGTGAAAGCGAATTATTGGAGAGAGCACGGCCTGACGAGAGACGTTTGGCGCCGTTTTATTCGTTCACCGTGACCACGATCTCGGCTATTGCCTCGGTGAAAGCGAATTATTGGAGAGAGCACGGCCTGACGAGAGACGTTTGGCGCCGTTTTATTCGTTCACCGTGACCACGATCTCGGCTATTGCCTCGGTGAAAGCGAATTATTGGAGAGAGCACGGCCTGACGAGAGACGTTTGGCGCGGTTTTATTCGTTCACCGTGACCCACGATCTCGGCTATTGCCTCGGTGAAAGCGAATTATTGGAGAGAGCACGGCCTGACGAGAGACGTTTGGCGCCGTTTTATTCGTTCACCGTGACCACGATCTCGGCTATTGCCTCGGTGAAAGCGAATTATTGGAGAGAGCACGGCCTGACGAGAGACGTTTGGCGCCGTTTTATTCGTTCACCGTGACCACGATCTCGGCTATTGCCTCGGTGAAAGCGAATTATTGGAGAGAGCACGGCCTGACGAGAGACGTTTGGCGCGGTTTTATTCGTTCACCGTGACCACGATCTCGGCTATTGCCTCGGTGAAAGCGAATTATTGGAGAGAGCACGGCCTGACGAGAGACGTTTGGCGCGGTTTTATTCGTTCACCGTGACCACGATCTCGGCTATTGCCTCGGTGAAAGCGAATTATTGGAGAGAGCACGGCCTGACGAGTGACGTTTGGCGCGGTTTTTTTCGTTCACCGTGACCACGATCTCGGCTATTGCCTCGGTGAAAGCGAATTATTGGAGAGAGCACGGCCTGACGAGAGACGTTCGGCGCGGTTTTATTCGTTCACCGTGACCACGATCTCGGCTATTGCCTCGGTGAAAGCGAATTATTGGAGAGAGCACGGCCTGACGAGAGACGTTCGGCGCGGTTTTATTTGTTCACCGTGACCACGATCTCGGCTATTGCCTCGGTGAAAGCGAATTATTGGAGAGAGCACGGCCTGACGAGAGACGTTCGGCGCGGTTTTATTCGTTCACCGTGACCACGATCTCGGCTATTGCCTCGGTGAAAGCGAATTATTGGAGAGAGCACGGCCTGACGAGAGACGTTTGGCGCGGTTTTATTCGTTCACCGTGACCACGATCTCGGCTATTGCCTCGGTGAAAGCGAATTATTGGAGAGAGCACGGCCTGACGAGAGACGTTTGGCGCGGTTTTATTCGTTCACCGTGACCACGATCTCGGCTATTGCCTCGGTGAAAGCGAATTATTGGAGAGAGCACGGCCTGACGAGAGACGTTTGGCGCGGTTTTATTCGTTCACCGTGACCACGATCTCGGCTATTGCCTCGGTGAAAGCGAATTATTGGAGAGAGCACGGCCTGACGAGAAACGTTTGGCGCGGTTTTATTCGTTCACCGTGACCACGATCTCGGCTATTGCCTCGGTGAAAGCGAATTATTGGAGAGAGCACGGCCTGACGAGAGACGTTTGGCGCGGTTTTATTCGTTCACCGTGACCACGATCTCGGCTATTGCCTTGGTGAAAGCGAATTATTGGAGAGAGCACGGCCTGACGAGAGACGTTTGGCGCGGTTTTATTCGTTCACCGTGACCACGATCTCGGCAATTGCCTCGGTGAAAGCGAAATATTGGAGAGAGCACGGCCTGACGAGAGACGTTTGGCGCGGTTTTTATTCGTTCACCGTGACCACGATCTCGGCTATTGCCTCGGTGAAAGCGAATTATTGGAGAGAGCACGGCCTGACGAGAGACGTTTGGCGCGGTTTTATTCGTTCACCGTGACCACGATCTCGGCTATTGCCTCGGTGAAAGCGAATTATTGGAGAGAGCACGGCCTGACGAGAGACGTTTGGCGCGGTTTTATTCGTTCACCGTGACCACGATCTCGGCTATTGCCTCGGTGAAAGCGAATTATTGGAGAGAGCACGGCCTGACGAGAGACGTTTGGCGCGGTTTTATTCGTTCACCGTGACCACGATCTCGGCTATTGCCTCGGTGAAAGCGAATTATTGGAGAGAGCACGGCCTGACGAGAGACGTTTGGCGCGGTTTTATTCGTTCACCGTGACCACGATCTCGGCTATTGCCTCGGTGAAAGCGAATTATTGGAGAGAGCACGGCCTGACGAGAGACGTTTGGCGCGGTTTTATTCGTTCACCGTGACCACGATCTCGGCTATTGCCTCGGTGAAAGCGAATTATTGGAGAGAGCACGGCCTGACGAGAGACGTTTGGCGCGGTTTTATTCGTTCACCGTGACCACGATCTCGGTTATTGCCTCGGTGAAAGCGAATTATTGGAGAGAGCACGGCCTGACGAGAGACGTTTGGCGCGGTTTTATTCGTTCACCGTGACCACGATCTCGGCTATTGCCTCGGTGAAAGCGAATTATTGGAGAGAGCACGGACTGACGAGAGACGTTTGGCGCGGTTTTATTCGTCCACTGTGACCACGATCTCGGCTATTGCCTCGGTGAAAGCGAATTATTGGAGAGAGCACGGCCTGACGAGAGACGTTTGGCGCGGTTTTATTCGTTCACCGTGACCACGATCTCGGCTATTGCCTCGGTGAAAGCGAATTATTGGAGAGAGCACGGCCTGACGAGAGACGTTTGGCGCGGTTTTATTCGTTCACCGTGACCACGATCTCGGCTATTGCCTCGGTGAAAGCGAATTATTGGAGAGAGCACGGCCTGACGAGAGACGTTTGGCGCGGTTTTATTCGTTCACCGTGACCACGATCTCGGCTATTGCCTCGGTGAAAGCGAATTATTGGAGAGAGCACGGCCTGACGAGAGACGTTTGGCGCGGTTTTATTCGTTCACCGTGACCACGATCTCGGCTATTGCCTCGGTGAAAGCGAATTATTGGAGAGAGCACGGCCTGACGAGAGACGTTTGGCGCGGTTTTATTCGTTCACCGTGACCACGATCTCGGCTATTGCCTCGGTGAAAGCGAATTATTGGAGAGAGCACGGCCTGACGAGAGACGTTTGGCGCGGTTTTATTCGTTCACCGTGACCACGATCTCGGCTATTGCCTCGGTGAAAGCGAATTATTGGAGAGAGCACGGCCTGACGAGAGACGTTCGGCGCGGTTTTATTCGTTCACCGTGACCACGATCTCGGCTATTGCCTCGGTGAAAGCGAATTATTGGAGAGAGCACGGCCTGACGAGAGACGTTCGGCGCGGTTTTATTCGTTCACCGTGACCACGATCTCGGCTATTGCCTCGGTGAAAGCGAATTATTGGAGAGAGCACGGAAGGCGAGAGACGTTTGGCGCGGTTTTGTTCGTTCACCGTGACCACGATCTCGACTATTGCCTCGGTGAAAGCGAATTATTGGAGAGAGCACGGCCTGACGAGAGACGTTTGGCGCGGTTTTATTCGTTCACCGTGACCACGATCTCGGCTATTGCCTCGGTGAAAGCGAATTATTGGAGAGAGCACGGCCTGACGAGAGACGTTCGGCGCGGTTTTATTCGTTCAGATTGACCACGATCTCGGCTATTGCCTCGGTGAAAGCGAATTATTGGAGAGAGCACGGCCTGACGAGAGACGTTCGGCGCGGTTTTATTCGTTCACCGTGACCACGATCTCGGCTATTGCCTCGGTGAAAGCGAATTATTGGAGAGAGCACGGCCTGACGAGAGACGTTTGGCGCGGTTTTATTCGTTCACCGTGACCACGATCTCGGCTATTGCCTCGGTGAAAGCGAATTATTGGAGAGAGCACGGCCTGACGAGAGACGTTCGGCGCGGTTTTATTCGTTCACCGTGACCACGATCTCGGCTATTGCCTCGGTGAAAGCGAATTATTGGAGAGAGCACGGCCTGACGAGAGACGTTTGGCGCGGTTTTATTCGTTCACCGTGACCACGATCTCGGCTATTGCCTCGGTGAAAGCGAATTATTGGAGAGAGCACGGCCTGACGAGAGACGTTTGGCGCGGTTTTATTCGTTCACCGTGACCACGATCTCGGCTATTTCGTCGGTGAAAGCGAATTATTGGAGAGAGCACGGCCTGACGAGAGACGTTTGGCGTGGTTTTATTCGTTCACCGTGACCACGATCTCGGCTATTGCCTCGGTGAATGCGAATTATTGGAGAGAGCACGGCCTGACGAGAGACGTTCGGCGCGGTTTTATTCGTTCACCGTGACCACGATCTCGGCTATTGCCTCGGTGAAAGCGAATTATTGGAGAGAGCACGGCCTGACGAGAGACGTTTGGCGCGGTTTTATTCGTTCACCGTGACCACGATCTCGGCTATTGCCTCGGTGAAAGCGAATTATTGGAGAGAGCACGGCCTGACGAGAGACGTTTGGCGCGGTTTTATTCGTTCACCGTGACCACTATCTCGGCTATTGCCTCGGTGAAAGCGAATTATTGGAGAGAGCACGGCCTGACGAGAGACGTTTGGCGCGGTTTTATTCGTTCACCGTGACCACGATCTCGGCTATTGCCTCGGTGAAAGCGAATTATTG
The DNA here is from genome assembly GCF_016920785.2 of Ixodes scapularis. Taxonomy (NCBI): domain Eukaryota; kingdom Metazoa; phylum Arthropoda; class Arachnida; order Ixodida; family Ixodidae; genus Ixodes; species Ixodes scapularis. The sequence goes on along the minus strand of NW_024610410.1, from coordinate 18,522 downwards.
GAGAGAGCACGGCCTGACGAGAGACGTTCGGCGCGGTTTTATTCGTTCACCGTGACCACGATCTCGGCTATTGCCTCGGTGAAAGCGAATTATTGGAGAGAGCACGGCCTGACGAGAGACGTTCGGCGCGGTTTTATTCGTTCACCGTGACCACGATCTCGGCTATTGCCTCGGTGAAAGCGAATTATTGGAGAGAGCACGGCCTGACGAGAGACGTTCGGCGCGGTTTTATTCGTTCACCGTGACCACGATCTCGGCTATTGCCTCGGTGAAAGCGAATTATTGGAGAGAGCACGGCCTGACGAGAGACGTTTGGCGCGGTTTTATTCGTTCACCGTGACCACGATCTCGGCTATTGCCTCGGTGAAAGCGAATTATTGGAGAGAGCACGGCCTGACGAGAGACGTTTGGCGCGGTTTTATTCGTTCACCGTGACCACGATCTCGGCTATTGCCTCGGTGAAAGCGAATTATTGGAGAGAGCACGGCCTGACGAGAGACGTTCGGCGCGGTTTTATTCGTTCACCGTGACCACGATCTCGGCTATTGCCTCGGTGAAAGCGAATTATTGGAGAGAGCACGGCCTGACGAGAGACGTTCGGCGCGGTTTTATTCGTTCACCGTGACCACGATCTCGGCTATTGCCTCGGTGAAAGCGAATTATTGGAGAGAGCACGGCCTGACGAGAGACGTTTGGCGCGGTTTTATTCGTTCACCGTGACCACGATCTCGGCTATTGCCTCGGTGAAAGCGAATTATTGGAGAGAGCACGGCCTGACGAGAGACGCTTGGCGCGGTTTTATTCGTTCACCGTGACCACGATCTCGGCTATTGCCTCGGTGAAAGCGAATTATTGGAGAGAGCACGGCCTGACGAGAGACGTTCGGCGCGGTTTTATTCGTTCACCGTGACCACGATCTCGGCTATTGCCTCGGTGAAAGCGAATTATTGGAGAGAGCACGGCCTGACGAGAGACGTTTGGCGCGGTTTTATTCGTTCACCGTGACCACGATCTCGGCTATTGCCTCGGTGAAAGCGAATTATCGGAGAGAGCACGGCCTGACGAGAGACGTTTGGCGCGGTTTTATTCGTTCACCGTGACCACGATCTCGGCTATTGCCTCGGTGAAAGCGAATTATTGGAGAGAGCACGGCCTGACGAGAGACGTTTGGCGCGGTTATATTCGTTCACCGTGACCACGATCTCGGCTATTGCCTCGGTGAAAGCGAATTATTGGAGAGAGCACGGCCTGACGAGAGACGTTTGGCGCGGTTTTATTCGTTCACCGTGACCACGATCTCGGCTATTGCCTCGGTGAAAGCGAATTATTGGAGAGAGCACGGCCTGACGAGAGACGTTCGGCGCGGTTTTATTCGTTCACCGTGACCACGATCTCGGCTATTGCCTCGGTGAAAGCGAATTATTGGAGAGAGCACGGCCTGACGAGAGACGTTTGGCGCGGTTTTATTCGTTCACCGTGACCACGATCTCGGCTATTGCCTCGGTGAAAGCGAATTATTGGAGAGAGCACGGCCTGACGAGAGACGTTCGGCGCGGTTTTATTCGTTCACCGTGACCACGATCTCGGCTATTGCCTTGGTGAAAGCGAATTATTGGAGAGAGCACGGCCTGACGAGAGACGTTTGGCGCGGTTTTATTCGTTCACAGTGACCACGATCTCGGCTATTGCCTCGGTGAAAGCGAATTATTGGAGAGAGCACGGCCTGACGAGAGACGTTTGGCGCGGTTTTATTCGTTCACCGTGACCACGATCTCGGCTATTGCCTCGGTGAAAGCGAATTATTGGAGAGAGCACGGCCTGACGAAAACGTTTGGCGCGGTTTTATTCGTTCACCGTGACCACGATCTCGGCTATTGCCTCGGTGAAAGCGAATTATTGGAGAGAGCACGGCCTGACGAGAGACGTTCGGCGCGGTTTTATTCGTTCACCGTGACCACAATCTCGGCTATTGCCTCGGTGAAAGCGAATTATTGGAGAGAGCACGGCCTGACGAGAGACGTTTGGCGCGGTTTTATTCGTTCACCGTGACCAAAATCTCGGCTATTGCCTCGGTGAAAGCCAATTATTGGAGAGAGCACGGCCTGACGAGAGACGTTTGGCGCGGTTTTATTCGTTCACCGTGACCACGATCTCGGCTATTGCCTCGGTGAAAGCGAATTATTGGAGAGAGCACGGCCTGACGAGAGACGTTCGGCGCGGTTTTATTCGTTCACCGTGACCACGATCTCGGCTATTGCCTCGGTGAAAGCGAATTATTGGAGAGAGCACGGCCTGACGAGAGACGTTTGGCGCGGTTTTATTTGTTCACCGTGACCACGATCTCGGCTATTGCCTCGGTGAAAGCGAATTATTGGAGAGAGCACGGCCTGACGAGAGACGTTCGGCGCGGTTTTATTCGTTCACCGTGACCACGATCTCGGCTATTGCCTCGGTGAAAGCGAATTATTGGAGAGAGCACGGCCTGACGAGAGACGTTTGGCGCGGTTTTATTCGTTCACCGTGACCACGATCTCGGCTATTGCCTCGGTGAAAGCGAATTATTGGAGAGAGCACGGCCTGACGAGAGACGTTTGGCGCGGTTTTATTCGTTCACCGTGACCACGATCTCGGCTATTGCCTCGGTGAAAGCGAATTATTGGAGAGAGCACGGCCTGACGAGAGACGTTTGGCGCGGTTTTATTCGTTCACCGTGACCACGATCTCGGCTATTGCCTCGGTGAAAGCGCATTATTGGAGAGAGCACGGCCTGACGAGAGACGTTCGGCGCGGTTTTATTCGTTCACCGTGACCACGATCTCGGCTATTGCCTCGGTGAAAGCGAATTATTGGAGAGAGCACGGCCTGACGAGAGACGTTTGGCGCGGTTTTATTCGTTCACCGTGACCACGATCTCGGCTATTGCCTCGGTGAAAGCGAATTATTGGAGAGAGCACGGCCTGACGAGAGACGTTCGGCGCGGTTTTATTCGTTCACCGTGACCACGATCTCGGCTATTGCCTCGGTGAAAGCGAATTATTGGAGAGAGCACGGCCTGACGAGAGACGTTTGGCGCGGTTTTATTCGTTCACAGTGACCACGATCTCGGCTATTGCCTCGGTGAAAGCGAATTATTGGAGAGAGCACGGCCTGACGAGAGACGTTTGGCGCGGTTTTATTCGTTCACCGTGACCACGATCTCGGCTATTGCCTCGGTGAAAGCGAATTATTGGAGAGAGCACGGCCTGACGAAAACGTTTGGCGCGGTTTTATTCGTTCACCGTGACCACGATCTCGGCTATTGCCTCGGTGAAAGCGAATTATTGGAGAGAGCACGGCCTGACGAGAGACGTTCGGCGCGGTTTTATTCGTTCACCGTGACCACAATCTCGGCTATTGCCTCGGTGAAAGCGAATTATTGGAGAGAGCACGGCCTGACGAGAGACGTTTGGCGCGGTTTTATTCGTTCACCGTGACCACGATCTCGGCTATTGCCTCGGTGAAAGCGAATTATTGGAGAGAGCACGGCCTGACGAGAGACGTTTGGCGCGGTTTTATTCGTTCACCGTGACCACGATCTCGGCTATTGCCTCGGTGAAAGCGAATTATTGGAGAGAGCACGGCCTGACGAGAGACGTTCGGCGCGGTTTTATTCGTTCACCGTGACCACGATCTCGGCTATTGCCTCGGTGAAAGCGAATTATTGGAGAGAGCACGGCCTGACGAGAGACGTTTGGCGCGGTTTTATTCGTTCACCGTGACCACGATCTCGGCTATTGCCTCGGTGAAAGCGAATTATTGGAGAGAGCACGGCCTGACGAGAGACGTTCGGCGCGGTTTTATTCGTTCACCGTGACCACGATCTCGGCTATTGCCTCGGTGAAAGCGAATTATTGGAGAGAGCACGGCCTGACGAGAGACGTTTGGCGCGGTTTTATTCGTTCACCGTGACCACGATCTCGGCTATTGCCTCGGTGAAAGGGAATTATTGGAGAGAGCACGGCCTGACGAGAGACGTTTGGCGCGGTTTTATTCGTTCACCGTGACCACGATCTCGGCTATTGCCTCGGTGAAAGCGAATTATTGGAGAGAGCACGGCCTGACGAGAGACGTTTGGCGCGGTTTTATTCGTTCACCGTGACCACGATCTCGGCTATTGCCTCGGTGAAAGCGAATTATTGGAGAGAGCACGGCCTGACGAGAGACGTTTGGCGCGGTTTTATTCGTTCACCGTGACCACGATCTCGGCTATTGCCTCGGTGAAAGCGAATTATTGGAGAGAGCACGGCCTGACGAGAGACGTTCGGCGCGGTTTTATTCGTTCACCGTGACCACGATCTCGGCTATTGCCTCGGTGAAAGCGAATTATTGGAGAGAGCACGGCCTGACGAGAGACGTTTGGCGCGGTTTTATTCGTTCACCGTGACCACTATCTCGGCTATTGCCTCGGTGAAAGCGAATTATTGGAGCGAGCACGGCCTGACGAGAGACGTTTGGCGCGGTTTTATTCGTTCACCGTGACCACGATCTCGGCTATTGCCTCGGTGAAAGCGAATTATTGGAGAGAACACGGCCTGACGAGAGACGTTTGGCGCGGTTTTATTCGTTCACCGTGACCACGATCTCGGCTATTGCCTCGATGAAAGCGAATTATTGGAGAGAGCACGGCCTGACGAGAGACGTTCGGCGCGGTTTTATTCGTTCACCGTGACCACGATCTCGGCTATTGCCTCGGTGAAAGCGAATTATTGGAGAGAGCACGGCCTGACGAGAGACGTTTGGCGCGGTTTTATTCGTTCACCGTGACCACGATCTCGGCTATTGCCTCTGTGAAAGCGAATTATTGGAGAGAGCACGGCCTGACGCGAGACGTTTGGCGCGGTTTTATTCGTTCACCGTGACCACGATCTCGGCTATTGCCTCGGTGAAAGCGAATTATTGGAGAGAGCACGGCCTGACGAGAGACGTTCGGCGCGGTTTTATTCGTTCACCGTGACCACGATCTCGGCTATTGCCTCGGTGAAAGCGAATTATTGGAGAGAGCACAGCCTGACGAGAGACGTTTGGCGCGGTTTTATTCGTTCACCGTGACCACGATCTCGGCTATTGCCTCGGTGAAAGCGAATTATTGGAGAGAGCACGGCCTGACGAGAGACGTTTGGCGCGGTTTTATTCGTTCACCGTGACCACGATCTCGGCTATTGCCTCGGTGAAAGCGAATTATTGGAGAGAGCACGGCCTGACGAGAGACGTTTGGCGCGGTTTTATTCGTTCACCGTGACCACGATCTCGGCTATTGCCTCGGTGAAAGCGAATTATTGGAGAGAGCACGGCCTGACGAGAGACGTTTGGCGCGGTTTTATTCGTTCACCGTGACCACGATCTCGGCTAGTGCCTCGGTGAAAGCGAATTATTGGAGAGAGCACGGCCTGACGAGAGACGTTCGGCGCGGTTTTATTCGTTCACCGTGACCACGATCTCGGCTATTGCCTCGGTGAAAGCGAATTATTGGAGAGAGCACGGCCTGACGAGAGACGTTTGGCGCGGTTTTATTCGTTCACCGTGACCACGATCTCGGCTATTGCCTCGGTGAAAGCGAATTATTGGAGAGAGCACGGCCTGACGAGAGACGTTCGGCGCGGTTTTATTCGTTCACCGTGACCACGATCTCGGCTATTGCCTCGGTGAAAGCGAATTATTGGAGAGAGCACGGCCTGACGAGAGACGTTTGGCGCGGTTTTATTCGTTCACCGTGACCACGATCTCGGCTATTGCCTCGGTGAAAGGGAATTATTGGAGAGAGCACGGCCTGACGAGAGACGTTTGGCGCGGTTTTATTCGTTCACCGTGACCACGATCTCGGCTATTGCCTCGGTGAAAGCGAATTATTGGAGAGAGCACGGCCTGACGAGAGACGTTTGGCGCGGTTTTATTCGTTCACCGTGACCACGATCTCGGCTATTGCCTCGGTGAAAGCGAATTATTGGAGAGAGCACGGCCTGACGAGAGACGTTTGGCGCGGTTTTATTCGTTCACCGTGACCACGATCTCGGCTATTGCCTCGGTGAAAGCGAATTATTGGAGAGAGCACGGCCTGACGAGAGACGTTCGGCGCGGTTTTATTCGTTCACCGTGACCACGATCTCGGCTATTGCCTCGGTGAAAGCGAATTATTGGAGAGAGCACGGCCTGACGAGAGACGTTTGGCGCGGTTTTATTCGTTCACCGTGACCACTATCTCGGCTATTGCCTCGGTGAAAGCGAATTATTGGAGAGAGCACGGCCTGACGAGAGACGTTTGGCGCGGTTTTATTCGTTCACCGTGACCACGATCTCGGCTATTGCCTCGGTGAAAGCGAATTATTGGAGAGAACACGGCCTGACGAGAGACGTTTGGCGCGGTTTTATTCGTTCACCGTGACCACGATCTCGGCTATTGCCTCGATGAAAGCGAATTATTGGAGAGAGCACGGCCTGACGAGAGACGTTCGGCGCGGTTTTATTCGTTCACCGTGACCACGATCTCGGCTATTGCCTCGGTGAAAGCGAATTATTGGAGAGAGCACGGCCTGACGAGAGACGTTTGGCGCGGTTTTATTCGTTCACCGTGACCACGATCTCGGCTATTGCCTCTGTGAAAGCGAATTATTGGAGAGAGCACGGCCTGACGCGAGACGTTTGGCGCGGTTTTATTCGTTCACCGTGACCACGATCTCGGCTATTGCCTCGGTGAAAGCGAATTATTGGAGAGAGCACGGCCTGACGAGAGACGTTCGGCGCGGTTTTATTCGTTCACCGTGACCACGATCTCGGCTATTGCCTCGGTGAAAGCGAATTATTGGAGAGAGCACAGCCTGACGAGAGACGTTTGGCGCGGTTTTATTCGTTCACCGTGACCACGATCTCGGCTATTGCCTCGGTGAAAGCGAATTATTGGAGAGAGCACGGCCTGACGAGAGACGTTTGGCGCGGTTTTATTCGTTCACCGTGACCACGATCTCGGCTATTGCCTCGGTGAAAGCGAATTATTGGAGAGAGCACGGCCTGACGAGAGACGTTTGGCGCGGTTTTATTCGTTCACCGTGACCACGATCTCGGCTATTGCCTCGGTGAAAGCGAATTATTGGAGAGAGCACGGCCTGACGAGAGACGTTCGGCGCGGTTTTATTCGTTCACCGTGACCACGATCTCGGCTATTGCCTCGGTGAAAGCGAATTATTGGAGAGAGCACGGCCTGACGAGAGACGTTTGGCGCCGTTTTATTCGTTCACCGTGACCACGATCTCGGCTATTGCCTCGGTGAAAGCGAATTATTGGAGAGAGCACGGCCTGACGAGAGACGTTTGGCGCCGTTTTATTCGTTCACCGTGACCACGATCTCGGCTATTGCCTCGGTGAAAGCGAATTATTGGAGAGAGCACGGCCTGACGAGAGACGTTCGGCGCCGTTTTATTCGTTCACCGTGACCACGATCTCGGCTATTGCCTCGGTGAAAGCGAATTATTGGAGAGAGCACGGCCTGACGAGAGACGTTCGGCGCCGTTTTATTCGTTCACCGTGATCACGATCTCGGCTATTGCCTCGGTGAAAGCGAATTATTGGAGAGAGCACGGCCTGACGAGAGACGTTCGGCGCCGTTTTATTCGTTCACCGTGACCACGATCTCGGCTATTGCCTCGGTGAAAGCGATATATTGGAGAGAGCACGGCCTGACGAGAGACGTTTGGTGCGGTTTTATTCGTTCACCGTGACCACGATCTCGGCTATTGCCTCGGTGAAAGCGAATTATTGGAGAGAGCACGGCCTGACGAGAGACGTTTGGCGCCGTTTTATTCGTTCACCGTGACCACGATCTCGGCTATTGCCTCGGTGAAAGCGAATTATTGGAGAGAGCACGGCCTGACGAGAGACGTTTGGCGCGGTTTTATTCGTTCACCGTGACCACGATCTCGGCTATTGCCTCGGTGAAAGCGAATTATTGGAGAGAGCACGGCCTGACGAGAGACGTTCGGCGCCGTTTTATTCGTTCACCGTGACCACGATCTCGGCTATTGCCTCGGTGAAAGCGAATTATTGGAGAGAGCATGGCCTGACGAGAGACGTTCGGCGCCGTTTTATTCGTTCACCGTGACCACGATCTCGGCTATTGCCTCGGTGAAAGCGAATTATAGGAGAGAGCACGGCCTGACGAGAGACGTTCGGCGCCGTTTTATTCGTTCACCGTGACCACGATCTCGGCTATTGCCTCGGTGAAAGCGAATTATTGGAGAGAGCACGGCCTGACGAGAGACGTTTGGCGCGGTTTTATTCGTTCACCGTGACCACGATCTCGGCTATTGCCTCGGTGAAAGCGAATTATTGGAGAGAGCACGGCCTGACGAGAGACGTTCGGCGCCGTTTTATCGTTCACCGTGACCACGATCTCGGCTATTGCCTCGGTGAAAGCGAATTATTGGAGAGAGCACGGCCTGACGAGAGACGTTTGGCGCGGTTTTATTCGTTCACCGTGACCACGATCTCGGCTATTGCCTCGGTGAAAGCGAATTATTGGAGAGAGCACGGCCTGACGAGAGACGTTCGGCGCGGTTTTATTCGTTCACCGTGCCCACGATCTCGGCTATTGCCTCGGTGAAAGCGAATTATTGGAGAGAGCACGGCCTGACGAGAGACGTTTGGCGCCGTTTTATTCGTTCACCGTGACCAAGATCTCGCCTATTGCCTCGGTGAAAGCGAATTATTGGAGAGAGCACGGCCTGACGAGAGACGTTCGGCGCGGTTTTATTCGTTCACCATGACCACGATCTCGGCTATTGCCTCGGTGAAAGCGAATTATTGGAGAGAGCACGACCTGACGAGAGACGTTTGGCGCGGTTTTATTCGTTCACAGTGACCACGATCTCGGCTATTGCCTCGGTGAAAGCGAATTATTGGAGAGAGCACGGCCTGACGAGAGACGTTTGGCGCGGTTTTATTCGTTCACCGTGACCACGATCTCGGCTATTGCCTCGGTGAAAGCGAATTATTGGAGAGAGCACGGCTTGACGAAAATGTTTGGCGCGGTTTTATTCGTTCACCGTGACCACGATCTCGGCTATTGCCTCGGTGAAAGCGAATTATTGGAGAGAGCACGGCCTGACGAGAGACGTTCGGCGCGGTTTTATTCGTTCACCGTGACCACAATCTCGGCTATTGCCTCGGTGAAAGCGAATTATTGGAGAGAGCACGGCCTGACGAGAGACGTTTGGCGCGGTTTTATTCGTTCACCGTGACCACGATCTCGGCTATTGCCTCGGTGAAAGCGAATTATTGGAGAGAGCACGGCCTGACGAGAGACGTTTGGCGCGGTTTTATTCGTTCACCGTGACCACGATCTAGGCTATTGCCTCGGTGAAAGCGAATTATTGGAGAGAGCACGGCCTGACGAGAGACGTTCGGCGCGGTTTTATTCGTTCACCGTGACCACGATCTCGGCTATTGCCTCGGTGAAAGCGAATTATTGGAGAGAGCACGGCCTGACGAGAGACGTTTGGCGCGGTTTTATTCGTTCACCGTGACCACGATCTCGGCTATTGCCTCGGTGAAAGCGAATTATTGGAGAGAGCACGGCCTGACGAGAGACGTTCGGCGCGGTTTTATTCGTTCACCGTGACCACGATCTCGGCTATTGCCTCGGTGAAAGCGAATTATTGGAGAGAGCACGGCCTGACGAGAGACGTTTGGCGCGGTTTTATTCGTTCACCGTGACCACGATCTCGGCTATTGCCTCGGTGAAAGCGAATTATTGGAGAGAGCACGGCCTGACGAGAGACGTTTGGCGCGGTTTTATTCGTTCACCGTGACCACGATCTCGGCTATTGCCTCGGTGAAAGCGAATTATTGGAGAGAGCACGGCCTGACGAGAGACGTTTGGCGCGGTTTTATTCGTTCACCGTGACCACGATCTCGGCTATTGCCTCGGTGAAAGCGAATTATTGGAGAGAGCACGGCCTGACGAGAGACGTTTGGCGCGGTTTTATTCGTTCACCGTGACCACGATCTCGGCTATTGCCTCGGTGAAAGCGAATTATTGGAGAGAGCACGGCCTGACGAGAGACGTTCGGCGCGGTTTTATTCGTTCACCGTGACCACGATCTCGGCTATTGCCTCGGTGAAAGCGAATTATTGGAGAGAGCACGGCCTGACGAGAGACGTTTGGCGCGGTTTTATTCGTTCACCGTGACCACGATCTCGGCTATTGCCTCGGTGAAAGCGAATTATTGGACAGAACACGGCCTGACGAGAGACGTTTGGCGCGGTTTTATTCGTTCACCGTGACCATGATCTCGGCTATTGCCTCGATGAAAGCGAATTATTGGAGAGAGCACGGCCTGACGAGAGACGTTCGGCGCGGTTTTATTCGTTCACCGTGACCACGATCTCGGCTATTGCCTCGGTGAAAGCGAATTATTTGAGAGAGCACGGCCTGACGAGAGACGTTTGGCGCGGTTTTATTCGTTCACCGTGACCACGATCTCGGCTATTGCCTCTGTGAAAGCGAATTATTGGAGAGAGCACGGCCTGACGAGAGACGTTTGGCGCGGTTTTATTCGTTCACCGTGACCACGATCTCGGCTATTGCCTCGGTGAAAGCGAATTATTGGAGAGAGCACGGCCTGACGAGAGACGTTCGGCGCGGTTTTATTCGTTCACCGTGACCACGATCTCGGCTATTGCCTCGGTGAAAGCGAATTATTGGAGAGAGCACAGCCTGACGAGAGACGTTTGGCGCGGTTTTATTCGTTCACCGTGACCACGATCTCGGCTATTGCCTCGGTGAAAGCGAATTATTGGAGAGAGCACGGCCTGACGAGAGACGTTTGGCGCGGTTTTATTCGTTCACCGTGACCACGATCTCGGCTATTGCCTCGGTGAAAGCGAATTATTGGAGAGAGCACGGCCTGACGAGAGACGTTCGGCGCGGTTTTATTCGTTCACCGTGACCACGATCTCGGCTATAGCCTCGGGTGAAAGCGAATTATTGGAGAGAGCACGGCCTGACGAGAGACGTTCGGCGCCGTTTTTATTCGTTCACCGTGACCACGATCTCGGCTATTGCCTCGGTGAAAGCGATATATTGGAGAGAGCACGGCCTGACGAGAGACGTTTGGCGCGGTTTTATTCGTTCACCGTGACCACGATCTCGGCTATTGCCTCGGTGAAAGCGAATTATTGGAGAGAGCACGGCCCTGACGAGAGACGTTTGGCGCCGTTTTATTCGTTCACCGTGACCACGATCTCGGCTATTGCCTCGGTGAAAGCGAATTATTGGAGAGAGCACGGCCTGACGAGAGACGTTTGGCGCGGTTTTATTCGTTCACCGTGACCACGATCTCGGCTATTGCCTCGGTGAAAGCGAATTATTGGAGAGAGCACGGCCTGACGAGAGACGTTCGGCGTTTTATTCGTTCACCGTGACCACGATCTCGGCTATTGCCTCGGTGAAAGCGAATTATTGGAGAGAGCATGGCCTGACGAGAGACGTTCGGCGCCGTTTTATTCGTTCACCGTGACCACGATCTCGGCTATTGCCTCGGTGAAAGCGAATTATAGGAGAGAGCACGGCCTGACGAGAGACGTTCGGCGCCGTTTTATTCGTTCACCGTGACCACGATCTCGGCTATTGCCTCGGTGAAAAGCGAATTATTGGAGAGAGCACGGCCTGACGAGAGACGTTTGGCGCGGTTTTATTCGTTCACCGTGACCACGATCTCGGCTATTGCCTCGGTGAAAGCGAATTATTGGAGAGAGCACGGCCTGACGAGAGACGTTCGGCGCCGTTTTATTCGTTCACCGTGACCACGATCTCGGCTATTGCCTCGGTGAAAGCGAATTATTGGAGAGAGCACGGCCTGACGAGAGACGTTTGGCGCGGTTTTATTCGTTCACCGTGACCACGATCTCGGCTATTGCCTCGGTGAAAGCGAATTATTGGAGAGAGCACGGGCCTGACGAGAGACGTTCGGCGCGGTTTTATTCGTTCAACCGTGACCACGATCTCGGCTATTGCCTCGGTGAAAGCGAATTATTGGAGAGAGCACGGCCTGACGAGAGACGTTTGGCGCCGTTTATTCGTTCACCGTGACCACGATCTCGCTATTGCCTCGGTGAAAGCGAATTATTGGAGAGAGCACGGCCTGACGAGAGACGTTCGGCGCCGTTTTATTCGTTCACCGTGACCACGATCTCGGCTATTGCCTCGGTGAAAGCGAATTATTGGAGAGAGCACGGCCTGACGAGAGACGTTCGGCGCCGTTTTATTCGTTCACCGTGACCACGATCTCGGCTATTGCCTCGGTGAAAGCGAATTATTGGAGAGAGCACGGCCTGACGAGAGACGTTCGGCGCCGTTTTATTCGTTCACCGTGACCACGATCTCGGCTATTGCCTCGGTGAAAGCGAATTATTGGAGAGAGCACCGGCCTGACGAGAGACGTTTGGCGCCGTTTTATTCGTTCACCGTGACCACGATCTGGCTATTGCCTCGGTGAAAGCGAATTATTGGAGAGAGCACGGCCTGACGAGAGACGTTCGGCGCCGTTTTATTCGTTCACCGTGACCACGATCTCGGCTATTGCCTCGGTGAAAGCGAATTATGGAGAGAGCACGGCCTGACGAGAGACGTTCGGCGCGGTTTTATTCGTTCACCGTGACCACGATCTCGGCTATTGCCTCGGTGAAAGTGAATTATTGGAGAGAGCACGGCCTGACGAGAGACGTTTGGCGCCGTTTTATTCGTTCACCCGTGACCACGATCTCGGCTATTGCCTCGGTGAAAGTGAATTATTGGAGAGAGCACGGCCTGACGAGAGACGTTTGGCGCCGTTTTATTCGTTCACACGTGACCACGATCTCGGCTATTGCCTCGGTGAAAGCGAATTATTGGAGAGAGCACGGCCTGACGAGAGACGTTCGGCGCCGTTTTATTCGTTCACCGTGACCACGATCTCGGCTATTGCATCGGTGAGAGCGAATTATTGGAGAGAGCACGGCCTGACGAGAGACGTTTGGCGCCGTTTTATTCGTTCACCGTGACCACGATCTCGGCTATTGCCTCGGTGAAAGCGAATTATTGGAGAGAGCACGGCCTGACGAGAGACGTTTGGCGCCGTTTTATTCGTTCACCGTGACCACGATCTCGGCTATTGCCTCGGTGAAAGCGAATTATTGGAGAGAGCACGGCCTGACGAGAGACGTTCGGCGCCGTTTTATTCGTTCACCGTGACCACGATCTCGGCTATTGCCTCGATGAAAGCGAATTATTGGAGAGAGCACGGCCTGACGAGAGACGTTTGGCGCCGTTTGATTCGTTCACCGTGACCACGATCTCGGCTATTGCCTCGGTGAAAGCGAATTACTGGAGAGAGCACGGCCTGACGAGAGACGTTTGGCGCCGTTTTATTCGTTCACCGTGACCACGATCTCGGCTATTGCCTCGGTGAAAGCGAATTATTGGAGAGAGCACGGCCTGACGAGAGACGTTCGGCGCCGTTTTATTCGTTCACCGTGACCACGATCTCGGCTATTGCCTCGGTGAAAGCGAATTATTGGAGAGAGCACGGCCTGACGAGAGACGTTCGGCGCGGTTTTATTCGTTCACCGTGACCCCGATCTCGGCTATTGCCTCGGTGAAAGCGAATTATTGGAGAGAGCACGGCCTGACGAGAGACGTTTGGCGCCGTTTTATTCGTTCACCGTGACCACGATCTCGGCTATTGCCTCGGTGAAAGCGAATTATTGGAGAGAGCACGGCCTGACGAGAGACGTTCGGCGCGGTTTTATTCGTTCACCGTGACCACGATCTCGGCTATTGCCTCGGTGAAAGCGAATTATTGGAGAGAGCACGGCCTGACGAGAGACGTTTGGCGCCGTTTTATTCGTTCACCGTGACCACGATCTCGGCTATTGCCTCGGTGAAATCGAATTATTGGAGAGAGCACGGCCTGACGAGAGACGTTCGGCGCCGTTTTAATTCGTTCACCGTGACCACGATCTCGGCTATTGCCTCGGTGAAAGCGAATTATTGGAGAGAGCACGGCCTGACGAGAGACGTTTGGCGCCGTTTTATTCGTTCACCGTGACCACGATCTCGGCTATTGCCTCGGTGAAAGCGAATTATTGGAGAGAGCACGGCCTGACGAAAGACGTTTGGCGCCGTTTTATTCGTTCACCGTGACCACGATCTCGGCTATTGCCTCGGTGAAAGCGAATTATTGGAGAGAGCACGGCCTGACGAGAGACGTTCGGCGCCGTTTTATTCGTTCACCGTGACCACGATCTCGGCTATTTCCTCGGTGAAAAGCGAATTATTGGAGAGAGCACGGCCTGACGAGAGACGTTTGGCGCCGTTTTATTCGTTCTCCGTGACCACGATCTCGGCTATTGCCTCGGTGAAAGCGAATTATTGGAGAGAGCACGGCCTGACGAGAGACGTTTGGCGCCGTTTTATTCGTTCACCGTGACCACGATCTCGGCTATTGCCTCGGTGAAAGCGAATTATTGGAGAGAGCACGGCCTGACGAGAGACGTTCGGCGCCGTTTTATTCGTTCACCGTGACCACGATCTCGGCTATTGCCTCAGTGAAAGCGAATTATTGAAGAGAGCACGGCCTGACGAGAGACGTTTGGCGCCGTTTTATTCGTTCACCGTGACCACGATCTCGGCTATTGCCTCGGTGAAAGCGAATTATTGGAGAGAGCACGGCCTGACGAGAGACGTTTTGCGCCGTTTTATTCGTTCACCGTGACCACGATCTCGGCTATTTGCCTCGGTGAAAGCGAATTATTGGAGAGAGCACGGCCTGACGAGAGACGTTCGGCGCCGTTTTATTCGTTCACCGTGACCACGATCTCGGCTATTGCCTCGGTGAAAGCGAATTATTGGAGAGAGCACGGCCTGACGAGAGACGTTTGGCGCCGTTTTATTCGTTCACCGTGACCACGATCTCGGCTATTGCCTCGGTGAAAGCGAATTATTGGAGAGAGCACGGCCTGACGAGAGACGTTCGGCGCCGTTTTATTCGTTCACCGTGACCACGATCTCGGCTATTGCCTCGGTGAAAGCGAATTATTGGAGAGAGCACGGCCTGACGAGAGACGTTCGGCGCCGTTTTATTCGTTCACCGTGACCACGATCTCGGCTATTGCCTCGGTGAAAGCGAATTATTGGAGAGAGCACGGCCTGACGAGAGACGTTCGGCGCGGTTTTATTCGTTCACCGTGACCACGATCTCGGCTATTGCCTCGGTGAAAGCGAATTATTGGAGAGAGCACGGCCTGACGAGAGACGTTTGGCGCCGTTTTATTCGTTCACCGTGACCACGATCTCGGCTATTGCCTCGGTGAAAGCGAATTATTGGAGAGAGCACGGCCTGACGAGAGACGTTCGGCGCCGTTTTATTCGTTCACCGTGACCACGATCTCGGCTATTGCCTCGGTGAAAGCGAATTATTGGAGAGAGCACGGCCTGACGAGAGACGTTTGGCGCCGTTTTATTCGTTCACCGTGACCACGATCTCGGCTATTGCCTCGGTGAAAGCGAATTATTGGAGAGAGCACGGCCTGACGAGAGACGTTTGGCGCCGTTTTATTCGTTCACCGTGACCACGATCTCGGCTATTGCCTCGGTGAAAGCGAATTATTGGAGAGAGCACGGCCTGACGAGAGACGTTCGGCGCCGTTTTATTCGTTCACCGTGACCACGATCTCGGCTATTGCATCGGTGAAAGCGAATTATTGGAGAGAGCACGGCCTGACGAGAGACGTTTGGCGCCGTTTTATTCGTTCACCGTGACCACGATCTCGGCTATTGCCATCGGTGAAAGCGAATTATTGGAGAGAGCACGGCCTGACGAGAGACGTTCGGCGCCGTTTTATTCGTTCACCGTGACCACGATCTCGGCTATTGCCTCGGTGAAAGCGAATTATTGGAGAGAGCACGGCCTGACGAGGAGACGTTTGGCGCCGTTTTATTCGTTCACCGTGACCACGATCTCGGCTATTGCCTCGGTGAAAGCGAATTACTGGAGAGAGCACGGCCCTGACGAGAGACGTTTGGCGCCGTTTTATTCGTTCACCGTGACCACGATCTCGGCTATTGCCTCGGTGAAAGCGAATTATTGGAGAGAGCACGGCCTGACGAGAGGACATTCGGCGCCGTTTTATTCGTTCACCGTGACCACGATCTCGGCTATTGCCTCGGTGAAAGCGAATTATTGGAGAGAGCACGGCCTGACGAGAGACGTTCGGCGCGGTTTTATTCGTTCACCGTGACCCCGATCTCGGCTATTGCCTCGGTGAAAGCGAATTATTAGAGAGAGCACGGCCTGACGAGAGACGTTTGGCGCCGTTTTATTCGTTCACCGTGACCACGATCTCGGCTATTGCCTCGGTGAAAGCGAATTATTGGAGAGAGCACGGCCCTGACGAGAGACGTTTCGGCGCGGTTTTATTCGTTCACCGTGACCACGATCTCGGCTATTGCCTCGGTGAAAGCGAATTATTGGAGAGAGCACGGCCTGACGAGAGACGTTTGGCGCCGTTTTATTCGTTCACCGTGACCACGATCTCGGCTATTGCCTCGGTGAAATCGAATTATTGGAGAGAGCACGGCCTGACGAGAGACGTTCGGCGCCGTTTTATTCGTTCACCCGTGACCACGATCTCGGCTATAGCCTCGGTGAAAGCGAATTATTGGAGAGAGCACGGCCTGACGAGAGACGTTCGGCGCCGTTTTATTCGTTCACCGTGATCACGATCTCGGCTATTGCCTCGTGAAAGCGAATTATTGGAGAGAGCACGGCCTGACGAGAGACGTTCGGCGCCGTTTTAATTCGTTCACCGTGACCACGATCTCGGCTATTTGCCTCGGTGAAAGCGATATATTGGAGAGAGCACGGCCTGACGAGAGACGTTTGGCGCGGTTTTATTCGTTCACCGTGACCACGATCTCGGCTATTGCCTCGGTGAAAGCGAATTATTGGAGAGAGCACGGCCTGACGAGAGACGTTTGGCGCCGTTTTATTCGTTCACCGTGACCACGATCTCGGCTATTGCCTCGGTGAAAGCGAATTATTGGAGAGAGCACGGCCTGACGAGAGACGTTTGGCGCGGTTTTATTCGTTCACCGTGACCACGATCTCGGCTATTGCCTCGGTGAAAGCGAATTATTGGAGAGAGCACGGCCTGACGAGAGACGTTCGGCGCCGTTTTATTCGTTCACCGTGACCACGATCTCGGCTATTGCCCTCGGTGAAAGCGAATTATTGGAGAGAGCATGGCCTGACGAGAGACGTTCGGCGCCGTTTTATTCGTTCACCGTGACCACGATCTCGGCTATTGCCTCGGTGAAAGCGAATTATAGGAGAGAGCACGGGCCTGACGAGAGACGTTCGGCGCCGTTTTATTCGTTCACCGTGACCACGATCTCGGCTATTGCCTCGGTGAAAGCGAATTATTGGAGAGAGCACGGCCTGACGAGAGACGTTTGGCGCGGTTTTATTCGTTCACCGTGACCACGATCTCGGCTATTGCCTCGGTGAAAGCGAATTATTGGAGAGAGCACGGCCTGACGAGAGACGTTCGGCGCCGTTTTTATTCGTTCACCCGTGACCACGATCTCGGCTATTGCCTCGGTGAAAGCGAATTATTGGAGAGAGCACGGCCTGACGAGAGACGTTTGGCGCGGTTTTATTCGTTCACCGTGACCACGATCTCGGCTATTGCCTCGGTGAAAGCGAATTATTGGAGAGAGCACGGCCTGACGAGAGACGTTCGGCGCGGTTTTATTCGTTCACCGTGACCACGATCTCGGCTATTGCCTCGGTGAAAGCGAATTATTGGAGAGAGCACGGCCTGACGAGAGACGTTTGGCGCCGTTTTATTCGTTCACACGTGACCACGATCTCGGCTATTGCCTCGGTGAAAGCGAATTATTGGAGAGAGCACGGCCTGACGAGAGACGTTCGGCGCCGTTTTAATTCGTTCACCGTGACCACGATCTCGGCTATTGCCTCGGTGAAAGCGAATTATTGGAGAGAGCACGGCCTGACGAGAGACGTTCGGCGCCGTTTTATTCGTTCACCGTGACCACGATCTCGGCTATTGCCTCGGTGAAAGCGAATTATTGGAGAGAGCACGGCCTGACGAGAGACGTTCGGCGCCGTTTTATTCGTTCACCCGTGACCACGATCTCGGCTATTGCCTCGGTGAAAGCGAATTATTGGAGAGAGCACGGCCTGACGAGAGACGTTTGGCGCCGTTTTATTCGTTCACCGTGACCACGATCTGGCTATTGCCTCGGTGAAAGCGAATTATTGGAGAGAGCACGGCCTGACGAGAGACGTTCGGCGCCGTTTTATTCGTTCACCGTGACCACGATCTCGGCTATTGCCTCGGTGAAAGCGAATTATTGGAGAGAGCACGGCCTGACGAGAGACGTTCGGCGCGGTTTTATTCGTTCACCGTGACCACGATCTCGGCTATTGCCTC